>NC_056732.1:1120675932-1120734242 GCF_019279795.1 Protopterus annectens | reverse complement strand
CATGAATTTTATATAAAACACATTTGTTCAACGAATATAAAACGATATATAAAAAACATCTTTTTTATATTCATTGAATAAATGTTTTATATTGGAACTCTGAGCCTTATTGGTCACACCAACTGTGGATTTGTTGTTGCAACTCATAATAGTAGGTTTGGATCTACAACCCAATTGTGAATCTTTGTAGTGCATGGAGCTTTATCTCTAGTGCATAGAGCTCTTGTAGTCATATATAGGTCTAAATGGAGGACACGTTTTACTTTTATTTGTTTTAGGAATTCCAAAGAAGGAACCTAATTTCGGATTGTCTATGTGACAAAACTCATAAAGGCCCTTCTCTAAATTAGTGTTCATTAAATTCTCAAATAAAAGAGTAAACACTCTTGTAGTTCTTAGCTACTTCCACCATGTCTGTTAATCTGTATTCTAGACTGTTAGCTAGCATTTTCTCTATACAGATAAAATATTCCTCTTGGTTCATTAAAACTAAAGTACCCCCCTTGTCACTTTTCATTACTCTTATGTTGCCATTCTCCTGTATTTCTTTCAGGTCTTTCTTTTCTTCTTTAGATAAATTGTGATACATTTTTATTTTCTTTACCCCCTCCCCCATGACATTTCTTATTTCACTTTCACAAGCTGATTCAAAAACTTTAATAGTATGCAGTAGGTTAGGGTTGTAGCATGAAGGCTTTACATATTTGGTGCTGTTGCTAACAAATGTCTTTAAATACATAATTCTAGTTTAAAGACTTAGTGTACTTTTTAAGGCTTAACACACTGTTTGCTATGTTTGCCCTCCTTGAGGGTACAATGTTTAAGCCCAAATTCAAAACTTTCAAAGGGTTTTCATTTAAAACAAAAGTAGAGAAATTTATAACATTATTTACAAGTACAGAATACCGATTTAATTGTCCGTTGAAGAATTTGACACTGTTCGTTCTCTTCTCCTTAACATGCGCATTCTCTGGCTTCTGTCCTCTTTCTCCTCGGCTAAAAAAGTCTTGGTTCTAGCCCTACCATCATTTTCATCATTGGTTGTTGCAGGGTTCATAGGTAGGTACGAGACTATCTGCCCAAGGGCATTTATAAGCCTAGCTAGAGTGTCGGCTTTTGCCGCCCCATTGATTAATTAACTGATCCTCTGTCAAGCAGAGCCAATGAAGTGATCCCAGGGGTGTATTTTCTATTACCCATCCACTCGTCAAGGTTTCTCTTGAAGAGTGTTAGTGAGGGGCTCTGCCTGATGTAGTTTTAAATTTTGTTCCAAAGCATGGGGAGTCACTGTGACAGGAATCTATCCCTCCAGCATGTTCTATTTACTGTTGTGGCGAGGCTTAGCTCACTAGAGCGTGTGGCTCGCAGTGACTTGGATTTCTTTAGGTGGAGCATGTCCATCAATTCTGAGTTGGACATGGCTTTGTAAGTCAGGCAGAGATCCCTCTGAGTAAGCAATAAGCTACTGAGTACAGCTGGAGTTTTTTCAGTCGGGCTGCATAGGACATATGTTTGAGACCAGTAATCCTCTTGGTGAGGTACTTTTGTGGTCTTTCCAGCTGTTGGAAGTGTCTTGTGAGGTACATCCCAAATGGGGCATTGTACTCCATGATGGGTCTAATGAGTGATGAGTAGAGGGGCACTATAACCTCTTTATTTCTAGATGTGAACCCTTTAGTAATTAGATGGGCCACATAGAAGGATTTCCTAACTACTTTGGCAATATGATTGTCAAAGGAGAGATTACTATCTACCTGGGTCCCCAGATCTCTTATTACCTCTTCTGTATTAAGGGGGCTCCCACCTATGTGGCAATTCATAGGTGATTTGTTTTTCCCAAATGGGATGACTATGCATTTTTTGGCATTTAGCTTGAGGGCATGACTTTGACACCAGGTGTCCGTCTCAGTAAGGCCTTTTTGGAGGATGTCCGTGTCAGCCGGGGAGTCAATTATGGCTCCCAATTTGCAGTCATCGGAGAACTTGGTTAGCAATAGTCCTCCTGTGTTTGCCTATACTTCTGAGAAGTATATGCCAAACAGTAGGGGTCCCAGGACCGAGCCTTGTGAGACACCACTTATGACTGGTTTAGAGTCGGACCTGGAGCCTGCTATTCTTACCGTGTGAGTTCTGTCTGTAAGCCAGTTGGCAACCCATCTCATGACATAAGGGTTTATGTTCAGGCTGGTGAGTTTTTCTGTAATACCCAAGTGGGGAATGGTGTCAAAAGCCTTGGTGAGGTCAAGGTAGGCTGTGTGAACCACCTTTCCCTCGTCTATGGCATTGATGACTGTCTCGAAGAAGTCAACCAGATTTAGTAGGCATGATCTGCCCTTAACAAAGCCGAACTGGGTCGGGTCAAGTGTTTGGAGGTTCCCAGTGTCTTTGTTAATGAGTTCCATGATGATGCGCTCCATAACCTTGCAGACCAGGCTAGTCAGGCTTATGGGGCTATAGTTACCAGGGTCAGTTGTGGCCCCTCCTTTGTGGAGAGGAATAACCATTGCTGTGCGCCATTCTATGGGCACGTAGCCTGTGGAGAGGCTGAGACTGAACAGCGTGTTTAGGTGGGGGGTTATTTCATTTTGTAGTCCGTGCAAGACGCAGCCTGGGACACCATCTGATCCCATTGATGCTGTGTTTTTGGCTTTTGAAAGGGTTGTTTTCACCTGTGCGTCTGTGGTTTTTGGGACACTACTACTACTTTTCCGGTATTGTTGTGGGCCCTTTTGGAGGTGAGAGGGGGGTGAAGTTTGCAATTAATCTATCTGCCAGGATGTTGGCAATATCAGTAGGTTCAGTATATTTTGTGCTATTGTGCACTAGTTCAGTGCATATCTGCGAGTTGCCACTTAGATTCTTAACATAGCTAAAGAAGGCTTTGTGGTTATCTTTTGAATCCTTGGCGATTTTTCTTTCGAAGCTAGCCTTGGATGATTTCATGAGGGACCTCAGTTTCTTACTGATACTGATCAGGGATGTCTTTCCTTCTTGGGATTTGCTTTTTTTCTGAACTATTTTCTTCCTTCTGTTATATAGCCTGTTTATTGCAGGGGTCCACCAAACTGGTTTCCTTCTCTTAGAGGAGTGAGTCTTGGTTTTGCTAGGGATGGCATGATCCATGCATCCTTGTAGGTGCTCATAGAGTGCATTTGTAAAGGTTTCTGCATCTTGGGCAGCGTTATCCTTTAGCATGAGGGCAGTGAAACTTACCATCTCTGTCTTAAGTAAGGTGAAGTTTGCTTTAGAAAAGGTTTTTACTGTGGTTTCCTTAGTTGGGGGTGGTGGTGGGGTGTGGACATCCAGAGCGATTAGTTTATGGGCTGATCTAACCAGTGATGGGCTGACCATTGTGGAACACCTGTCACCCATGTTGGTGATGACCAGGTCCAATTTGTTTTCACCTCTGGTAGGGGAGTTTACCACCTGATCCAGGGCATTTGAGTTAATGAATTCCAGGAAGTGCTAGGCCTGGGAATTTGTACTTGAGTAGTTTTCCCAATGAATGGTAGGGTAATTGAAATCGCCCAATATCAGGGTGTTTGGTAGGACCTTCACGTTTTCCAGTGTCTCCAGATAGGTGGATTGGTGGTCCTGGGTCATGGAGGGTGATCTGTAGCAGGCCACAATTTGCATTGCAGATTTGCCCGATGTTAGTTGCACATGGATGACCTCAGAGGTATCATGCTGCACCACTAACCTGGAGGTGTAGGTATCCTTGATGAATATGGATGCACCCCCTCCTTTTGTGCTTCGGTCCGTGTTCTGTGGCCGAAACATGTGGTATGAGTTGTAGCCCGTTAAAGCTGGGGTGGTCTCTGGAGCCTTGAACCAGGTTTCAGTTACTGCACAGATGTCATTGTTTTCCATACTGAGGAGTTCTTTGAGCGGGTGCATTTTGAGATTTAAACTCCTGGCGTCGAGTAGCATAACCCTCAGTTTTTTGTTAATTGTGCTGTTTATGGAGGTGGGTTTGACTTTTGAGCCTTGCCTAATAATGGCACTATGAGGGCAGCAAGCGCCTTGGCCAGTATTCAAAAGCCTAGGGGTGACAGGTGCAAGCCGTCTCTTGCGAAGCAACGCGGCTTGTCGAGCATGTCATCCCAGGCTGAGAGACACTGGATCCCCTTTGAATGACACCAGAAACTTAGCCAATTTTTGAAATTGATAATTTTTTCTTTATACTGAAGTATCATTCTTGGTGAGGGCAGGATGCAACTCACGGTTAGGGTCATACCAGCCTGGGCTACATGATCAGAGTCTCTTTTCATGTAGTCCAGGGAGGTACATCTCATGTCATTCACAGCAACATGAACAATAACAGAGTCATATTTGTACTTATTCTGGAGTGACCTGAGTGCTTTTGTTATGTGGCGGATTCTTGCTCCCAACAGGCAGCTAACAGTAACCTTCTGCTTGTCCAGCCTAGTGAGTGGGACATTAGTGTGCTTGACTATAGAGTCACCTATTACTAGTGTGTTAGGTATGTTATTTCGCCTTAAGGGCTGTGATTGTGCGGCACACTGATTTTGTGTTTTATGTGTTGTCTGGTTTGTGACGGGAAGTGCAGGTTGTTTGGGTGTCTGCTTTGGAGGTCTCTGATGCTTTTGCAGGTTTTTATTTAGAACCTCTGAGTATGATTTTGTGTATTTATGTGTATTTTTTGCCAGTGCTGTTTTAGTAGGTCTGTGTGCGGCTGGAGTTGTGGTGCAAGTGTTAACCTTCTTCTCTTGACTGTCTGTTCCAGTCTTGGGTGGAGACAGCTTAGCTTCCAGTTTGGCTGTATAATTGCATCTCTTGTATATGTTAGTGTTTTGTGGTGGGAAGAGAGAGTTGTCTGTGTCCATGAGGCAGTTGTAACATTGCCTCAGGATACCCAGATTCACCAGCTGGACTGGAGAGTGCACCTGAAGTTGCCCTTTGGTCATGCCTGAAAAGTAGGGTAAGCTGCTTGGTCGCTTTGTTAGTGAGGTGAATAAAGAGCCTTCCCCTGCTGGGCAATCAATGTCAGGGTATATTAGTGCTTGCTATTAGGTCTGAGCAAGTGCTGGGCTGTAAGATGCTTTTTGAGTGCTTAGGTTGAGAGTTAGACTAGTTTCAAGGGAAAAACTGAAGAGGAGACTTAGTGGAGCCGGGAATAATTTAACCGTAGCTAACTGACACTGCCTGGTGTGCAAAACCGTGCAAACGCGGTTTTTATAGTAGGGAAATGAAAGAGATAGAAATTAGCCCAAAATGGCCAATAAACTACTAACTTCTGGGCTGGAACCACTCCTCCAGGGACAGATAGGTTGCTCAAAGCTCCCCTCTCTCACAGATGAACAGAGAAATTTCCTTCTATCCAAGTAAGGTATAGGCAACTCAGAAACTAGTATCACAGCCCTGAATTTTGCACTAGCCTGAAAACTGGACTATACTAGCTTAGAAAGGCAGGAAACAAGGTTTTTTTTTTTTTTGAAAAGATAAGGCAAAAACGGTAAAAAATACACTTAAAACAGCTTTAAACGACTACAAATGATCAGAAAAGGCTATCACACTTTAGTGTGTAGCCTACAACAGTTAAACAAATAATTTAAACAAAAAACAACTTTTTGAAAGGGCAGGCA
This sequence comes from Protopterus annectens, assembly GCF_019279795.1. Lineage (NCBI taxonomy): Eukaryota > Metazoa > Chordata > Ceratodontiformes > Protopteridae > Protopterus > Protopterus annectens. The sequence continues at coordinate 1,120,728,636 of NC_056732.1, read as the reverse complement.
GTCAAATAAGTACAATATGTGAAAAAAACAAGCTTTTAAATCACAATAAATACTGCAAAATCTGCATTTAGGCAGAAAACAGTTAAGTACAGCAAGAAAGTACAGAAAACTGATACTTAATCACAACAAAGTCTCTCTCCTAAGCTAGAAGGCTTGTATCAGTTTAAAACTTTCTAGTGCTACCAGTAGGTTAGTTACAGGAAAGATGGGAAACAAGTGCAGATGTGGTCTTTTAAACCAGAAAGTTGAAAGAGACAGACAAACTGTCCAAATGGTCAATAAACTACAATTTCTGGGCCAATAACCTCTCCTCTCGTGGTAGACAGGCTACCTAGTGCTTACCACTCCCACTGATAAGCTAGAAGGCTTTCCTCCAACACAGAAAGGCTTGCAGGGCTCAGAAGCTTACCAACAGTCCTGGATACAGCAACTCTGTATCTGGACTAGGCTAGTTACAGGAAAAGTGGGAAACAAGCACAAGTGTGGCTTTTACACCAGAACGTTGAAAGAGATGGGAAAAAAATGCCCAAACGGCGAATAACTACAACAAGTTGTTAGCAAAGAGTCCATTGCCAACACTAGAAGTTCCTGCTTCCATAACATCCATTACAGAGCCACTGGTTCCTTCCCTATTTAAAGATCTAACTTCAGAAGTTGCTTGAAAGTTCTTAGTTTTAGGGGCGTGGACTTTATTGGTGTGTTTCTTAAAGGAAGAAGTTTGGTTACGAAAGCGTGGATTAAAAGTTTTTATTACGTTAACATTGTGTGGATTTCACTCTGTTCTTCTGCATCCTCCAGTCTGGCATTTCAAGTACTATTGTTTCATCACTTTGCATACCAGTCTATTGTATACTGGTGATGAACTGTGTTATTGGAACATTTCAGAACAGCATTTACTGTTTCCTGTTTTTTTAAATTGTTTCTTGTGTTAAGGCTTTTGGACTCATTGAAAACAGAATTTCTCAGCTGACTTTCTCAGGTTACAAATGTAAATAAATAAATACAAACTGTATCATTGAAGACTGATGCCCTGTCTCATTTAGTTTAATTTGCCACTAACCCTGATTAAAATCTTGTACTTTGAAAACTGTGTATTAAGCATAGCATAGTAGCAATTATGTCTTGCATTGCATATAATGGATAGCTTTATCTCAGGATCCATTTGCTAAGGCCTAGTGGGTCTATACACATTCAGTTGGCTGTCAGTGTTATTATTCACAGGGGCTCCATTCTTTTAAACTTCTCTTACATCTTCTCTCAGAGCTAAAACCATTCTGCACAGAGCACATACCACTGGTGCACCTCCTGGTGACAGACAGTGTATTATGATACTCAGTTCTCAAACACCTTATACCTTTAAACAGACCTGAAAAATTCTGTAGGATAGCTACTTTAGTCTCAAACCTTTGTAGTCTCTGTTTCTATATCTGAAGTGATGCTGACAAAGCTGGCAAATTTGTCTACAATCTTTTTGTTTTTGCAAGCACGTTGAGAAATCTTTTTGTGTTTCATAGGTTCATAGGTTCATACTAGGCTATCTGCCCGAGGCATTTACAAGCCTAGCCCATCGTTTTGTGGCTTACGCCACCCCTTTAGTATGGGGAACTATACCCATTATTTTGCTGTGCCTCTGTCGAGCAGTGACACTGAGGTAATCCCTGGGGTATATCTGCGATCTCCCATCCATTGGTCAAGATTTCTCTTGAACAAGGCCAGCGAGGTGCTCTGCCTCACATGTACCGGGATTTTGTTCCACAGCATAGGGAGTCTTTGGGTGATGAATCTATCCCTCCAGCATGTCCTATTAATAGCCGTGTCAAGGTTTAAGTCTCCCGCCCTTGTGGCTCTGATGGATCTAGATTTTTGAGGTGAAGCATATTCATCAAATCTGGGTTTGACATGGCCTTGTATGTTAGGCAAAGGTCACCTCTGAGCAAGCGGTGGCGACTGAATAGAGCTGGAGTTCTTTCAGTCGGGCAGCATAGGACAGATTTTGAGACCCTTTATCCTTTTGGTGAGGAACTTTTGTGGCCTCTCCAGCTGCTGCAAGTGTCGGGTCAGATACATTCGAATGGGGCATTGTACTCAATCATTGGTCTGATGAGTGATGAGTAAAGGGAGACTATGACCTCCCTTGATCTAGATGAGAATCCCTTCATGATAAGGTGGGCAATGTAGAAGGTCTTCCTAACTACTTTAGCTACATGGGTGTCGAATGACAGACTACTATCAACCTGGGTCCCCAGGTCCCTGATAACTTCTTCTGTGCTCAGTGGATTGCCACCTATTTGGTAGCTAGGGGTAACCTTGTTTTTCCCGAAGGGTATGACTATGCATTTTTGGCATTTAACTTTAGGCCGTGGCTCTGGCACCAGTTATCCGTTTCTGTGAGACCCTTCTGAAGGATATCTGTGTCAGATGTGTTTTCTACTATGGCGCCCAGTTTGCAGTCATCTGCAAACTTTGTCAGCCATAACCCTCCTGTGTTTGCTTGTACTTGGAAAAGTAGATGCCAAACAAGAGTGGGCCCAGGACTGAGCCCTGTGGGACACCACTTGTGACAGGCTTTGAGTCTGACATGGCGCCAGCAGCTCTGACCCTGTGGGTTCTGTCACTCAGCCAGTTTGCAACCCATCTTGTGATGTATGGGTTGACATTTAAGCTGATGAGTTTTTCAATGATACCCGAATGGGGTATTGTATCGAAGGCCTTAGCCAGATCGAGGTAGGCTGTATGGACTGCCTTTCCCTCATCAATGGCTTTGGTGACTGTTTCGAAAAAGTCAACCAAGTTTAAAAGGCATGATCTGCCTTTGACAAAGCCAAACTGGGTTGGATCCAAAGTCTGCAAATTCCCTGTCTTTATTTATGAGGTCCATTATGATCCTCTCCATGGCTTTGCAGATAAGGCTTGTCAAGCTAATGGGCCGGTAATTTCCAGGGTCGGTGGAGGCACCGCCTTTGTGAAGTGGTACCACAGTTGCAGTGCGCCACTCCTGGAGTGCGTATCCAGAGGTAAGACTTTGATTAAACAGCTGTCCTAGCTGTGGGTTTAATTCCTCATTGAGTTCATGGAGCACACAGCCGGGGACACCATCAGGTCCCATGGATGCTGTGTTTTTGCTTTGGAGAGCAGTTCTCACTTGGGCGCTGGAGATGTTTGGGGCTGCAATCGTTTGGTATAGATATCTCTCCTTTTGGGGGGGAGAAGTTTGCACTGAACCTGTCAGCCAGTATGTTTGCAATGTCTGTAGGATCAGTAATCTTCACATCATTTTGAACTAGTTCTGAGCATATCTGGGAGTTTCCTCCCAGGTTTCTAACATAGCTAAAGAAGGCCTTATGATTGTCTTTTGAGTCTTTAGCTATTTTTTTCTCGAAATTTGCTTTGGATGATTTTATGAGAGCTCTTAGTTTTTTACTTATAGTGATCAAGGGTGTCTTACCTTTTAAGGATTTTGCTCTATCTTGTAGTAGCTTCCTCCTTTTGTTGTAGAGTTTGTTTATGGCTGGGGTCCACCAGACTGGGCTTGCCTTTGGTACAAAGAGTCTTTGTTTTGCTTGGGATTGCCTTATCCATGCAGTCCTGCAGGTGCTGGTAGAAGGCATTTGTAAGTGATTCAGCGGCTTGAGTACTGTTTGCCGGCTCGGGGCCTTAAAGGAGACCACACTAGTCTTTAGAAGTGTGAAGTCGGCTTTGAGAAGTTCTTTACTGTGGTCTTTTTATTTCAGGTGGGGTGGGATGAGGACCTCCAGCGAGATTAGTTTGTGGTCTGATCTCACCAGTGAGGGGTACACCTCCGGTGTTGAACATTGTGCTCCCATGTTCGTGATGATGAGATCAAGTATGTTATCTCCTCTTGTGGGATGGTGACTAGTTGTTCCATGGCATTTGAGTTTATGAATTCCAGGAACTTTTGGGCTAGGGTGTTTGGGCTTGAGTAGTGTTCCCAGTCTATATTAGGGTAATTGAAGTCACCTAGTATGATGGTGTTTGGTGATACATTTATCCCTCTAGTGTTTTCAGGAAGGCCATGTGAGGTTCCTGAGTTTGTGAGGGTGACCTGTAACATGCTACAATTTGCAGAGCAGTCTTGCCTATGGTTAATTGCACCTGGATGGTCTCCGATGCATCGTGCGTTGCCACCAGTCTTGAGGTGTGGGTGTCCTTGATGAATATGGATACCCCCTCCTTTCTTGGTATTGTCCAGATTTTGGGGCCGGAACGCATGATATGAGGTAAAACCTGATAGCGCTGGGGTGCTCTCAGGAGCCTTGAACCAGGTTTCTGTCACAGCACAGACATCGATGTTCTCCATACTGAGAAGGGCCTCGAGTGCGTGCATTTTGAGATTTAGACTTCTGGCATTGAGCAGCATTACCCTTAGTTTTTTCCTTTTTTGTGTTCTAGGGTGGTAGGTTTAGAATTTGAGCCTTGCCTAAAAAAGGCACTATGGGGGTGGCAAGAGCCTTTGCCAATATCCGGAGTCCCAGGGGTGACAGGTGCAAGCCGTCCCTTGCGAAGCAGCGTGGCTTGTCCAGCATGTCATCCCAGGCAGACAGACACTGGATCCCCTTTGAATGACACCAGTGTTTAAGCCAATTGTTAAAGCTGATCATCTTATCTCTGTATTGTGGCATCATTCTTGGTGAAGGTAGGATACTGCTCAAGGTCAGGGTCATACCTGTCTGGGCTACATAATCAGAGAGCTCCTCAATGTCTCTTTTCATGTAGTCCAAGGAGGTACGTCTCAGGTCGTTTACACCAGCGTGGACAATGACTGAATCATATTTGTACCTGCTGTTGAGAGACCTGAGTGCTTGCGTTATGTGGCGGATTCTAGCGCCCGACAGGCAGCTTACTGTGACCTTCTCCTTACTCAGTCTGGTGAGCGGGGCGTCAGTGTGTCTGACTATGGAGTCACCAATGACTAGTGTGTCTGGCATTGTGTTTGGCCTTAAGGGCTGTGACTGTTTGACACTCTGACTGTGAGGTCTATGTGTTGCAGGTGTTGTGTTCTGAGGTGGTGGTTGTTTGGGTGTCTGCTTTGGTGGCCTCTGCTGTTTAGGTAGATTTTGATCAGAGCCTCGAGTATGTCTTTGTGTGTTTATGTGTATGATTTGAGGTTGTAATGGTAATATGTGAGACTGGGTCTATAGTGTGTGTGGTAACCTTCTCCTCCTGACTGGTCTTGCCAGTCCTATGTTGAGAGAGCTCAGCCTCCAGTTTGGCCGTATAGTTGCATCTCTCGCATGTATTTGTGTTTTGTGGGAGGAGGAGAGGGTTGTCTGTGTACATGAGGCAATTGTAACATTGCCTCAATATTCCCAGGTTCACCAGCTGAGCAGGAGAGGACACTAGCAACTGATCCCTCGACATGCTAGAAGGAATAGACAAAAAAACTTTAAAAAAGATTCCGGGGGACGTGGGTGACCGAGAAATGGGGGGTTGCCTTTTTGGGGTACTATCTATGACAAGAGTGCCGTATCAAGGTAATAAGTACTGTAGGAGCAAGTGCTACGTTTAACAGATAGAGAATAGTCTACTTGGAGTCAAGTAGAGATGATCTTTTTAATTATAGGATACGCTGATTAGATCAGTAGTATAGTTCGAGGAAGGTAGTTTTAAGGGAAAATTTGAAGAGTGGACTTTAGGTAGCCCGAATAGTTTAAACCTGCTTAACTGGCGCTGCCCTAGTGTGCAACAGTAGCAACTCCGTGCTAAATCGGGCTAAATCGCGCTAAAGCGTGCTTTATAGCAGGGGGCTGGAAATTTGATTCATCTGCTTTATTGCCTACAGCTCTCTGTGTCTGCACTGATCTTGACATAGCACCACTCAGACTAGTGAAATGACTGGTTTCTTCCTTATTCTGCATGCCTCTGTAAACATGCAAACTGGCGTCTCACACATTCTTGCTCAACTGTTTGGGTGGCTCAGATTTCAATTCTGTTTTTACTGGATTCTGCTCAGTTTAACCACTATATTTCTGTGTAGTCTGTATGAAATCTCTTGAGCGTGTTTACAGACCTATGTGCATTTTTGCCAAGTATATTGTATTCCTTTAACTGAGATTGAAAAGCTGATTCTGCACTGTATTTTTGGCACACAGGGTTCAACCAAATTGGACCTGTTAGTCTTAGTTTATCCCCAGAATATGACAGCAAGATAAGTGAACATTTACCTGCTTTGAGGTTTCAGAGCCCAATTTTTGAATGTAAGCTCTAACGTTGTTACCCTGTGCTCCAATGCCAAGCTTTGATGCAATGACTTTGCCATTTATCCGCAGCTTCTGAGTCCAGACTTCTTGAAAACTCTTTTGGCACTCCGTTTTATTTTCCATGTTTTGTTGTTGTCACACTGCTGTGTTTCACATAATCTGCCTTTACCTTTCGCCTACACAGTATGTAAAACTGCTTTCCTACTGAACTCAAACGCAAGCCCACCTTAGAACATTATTTTTTCTTCAAAACAATTTCTTTTTGCGTTTTCTTTTCTTTTAAAACAGTTTCACATAACAACCAACAGTTCAACACTTTGTGTAAACTTGTGCCTTATGCCTTAATTTTTCATGGTCACACATCTAATATACATGGTGAGGCTTGTTGCCTCTTGTTAGTTACCAGGTCCTGCCTTATACAATATGTCGAGAAGGTGAATTTTGTGATATTTATTTTTACTTTTGTTATGTTTATAGCTTCTAGGCTTTTTTTACTTGCCATTGTAATGGACAGTACCATAAAGATTTTGGCACAACACACCCATGTAAGACTTGTCCTAGTGCCAGTGCTGACTCTGTCAATTATTTACCTTTTACATGGTTGCTTCTTTTGCCATACTCTATTCCATTTCTGATTAAAGACTGACATAGCTGCCCAAATTCATAATCATGCAGTCTGGTTCTTAACTCAGTCACATGCACATCAATATTTACTTTTCTGGTAAAGAATAAATGCGTTGGAAGTCTTCATTATCTGTTAGGATATTAAGAATAAATGTCTTACAGTAGATTCATTTTTTCCAAATAATTTACTCATTTTCCCACTTAATTAAAACAACTAAAACAACTAAATTACTAACATTATATTAGCAAATATTAATTAAAATAACTAAAACAAATGAAATATTAACATTATATTAGCACATATTAAAATAAAATAAATAAAATATTAATTTATAATAGCACACACACACACACACACACACACACACACACACACACACACATATATATATATATATATATATATATATATATATACTGTGGTGGTGGTGCTGCGGTAGCGTTGTCGCCTCATAGCAAGATGTTGTCCTGTTCGATTCTCAGCTAGAGCATCTTCTGTGTGGAGGCATATGTGAATGGGGAGTGCCTTCATTGAAGGTTGTGTGTCAGGGCTGGTAACCCGGTACATAAAAATCCACTACCAATCATTAGCGGACCGAAGTTCCACTGTGGCGACCCCTAACCGGGAAAAGCCAAAAGACACTATATATATATATATATATATATATATATATATCAAGGATATGTATAATAAAACATTTTCATATGTATTTTGTTAATCAATCATGTCAAAATAACTATGTGGCTCTACTACAGGTACTCTGATGCTATTAACTCATGATACACCTGTTTGCTGCCAGTTAACCAAAAAGTAAGTGCTTGAACTCTCACTAGGCCGATCTCCTGTTCCTGCATAACCCTCTCAGCACCTGATCCTATACACCACATAACCTACCAGAACCTAAACCCTAATTCTAAAACTCCCATCCAGTTCCCAACCTGACTCCTTGCTCCCTAATCCTCCACTCCCCCTCCCTAACCTGAAGTCCCTGATGACTGCCTAAACCTAAAATTCTAACCCCACCAAATCTAAATTCGTCAGTCACTCCCTAACCTTAAGACTCTCTTCTGCTCCCTAATCCTAAAATCCCTTCCCACTCCCTATCCTAAACACCCCCACTCTCTCCCCACAGCTGCTTCCCCAAACTCATATTTGTTTTCCACTGCGAGCAATGCTCTCTCCCCTTGGTTGCTTGGAAAACTCATATTCGAGTTTGAACATAAGCAGCAGTGTAAGTAAGATACAACACTAGCTTCAAAAGATTGGATTTTGAGCACTTGGGATTTGAGCACTTGTAATAGAACCAAACTATGTATAACAATGCAACAAAAACAGAAACAATTTATATCTTATCTATAGTGTCTCATATTACTATTTTTCTCAAAGAAGAGGAGAAAATACTTGTAATGGTTTATATCATAGCTCACAACCTTCCATCTCCAAAATGAGGAACACTAGCCCTCATAATGTGTAACAAATGGGCAAAATGTGGAACACCTACTTACAGCTTACTAAGAACTTCAACTAGGAAGGTCATAGGATGGTTAAAATATGGTGGTTTTACTCATAAAAGAGATCTTTAAATGAACTAATATGATCATTAAGCAATAACCGATGACATGGAGTGGTATATTGAAGATTTACCCACGGTTGGTGTTGTTTAATCGTGAGAGTGAAGCCCGAATGATTAAATAAAGCCAACCGTGGGTAAATTTCAATATACCACAACCACAGAGTCGGTTATTGGTATTATACAATGACATTATTTAAGAAAAAAAATACTTACTTTTCTTAAATAATGTCTTTCTATAATGGTGCATTACTGCTCCGCTGGTTGTGGTACACTGCTTCCTTGCTTTGATGTACTGAACATGCGTATAGGACTTGTGTCCCATGCATACCCAATACATCAATGTTTTGAAATGGAAGCAACGGAGAAAAGAAAGTGTCCATTGCTCCGTTTTTTCTTTTCTTTTTTATTTGTTAAAAAAAATGTTTTGAGCACTTTATACCAATGGAAAAAAGTCTGGGTGACCGGATCTTTTTCCATTGCTATATTGTGAGATTTACAACGGGCACACTGGCCAATCAGCGTGCAAGTTTTGAAATATTATTTGGGAGGGGTCATTGTATAATTTTCTATTTACTATGGATATTATCAGTTAAAAAATTCCTAACACTGAATGTGTGAAAGAGCCTTTCAATGTGGAACTGTGAGGAACTAGAACTTTTTAAGACCCCAGATGAGGTATGTTCCTCGTTATGAGATACACTTGAGAGATATGGTTTATATTTATATGTTGTATTAATAACTCAAATGTAATTTTGCTAAAGAATCAGACCTATGTGCATATTTGCCAAGTAGATTATATTCCTTTAACTGAGATTGCAGAGCTACTACTTGAAAAGCTGATTATGTACTTGGCAGATGGCCAGTACATACACAAGATGCTGAGATAGAAAATCTGTTCCATTATGCCAATACGTACCTAGTTACATTACATGCTTGAGCAAACTACTTCTAAGCTTGTAAAGGTGTACTGAAGACAAAACCCAGAGCTCACTGTTATCTCTCTCTCATTGTATATATATATATCTTAGGATTTGCCACTGAATGCTTCAAAAACAAAACTTAAAGTAATAAAATACATCTGTTTAAAGCAGAGTGGGAACATAACTCTCAACCTCTTAAGAGCAGGAAATCTAGACAAAACCATAAATAAAAGTGGAACACAGACCCAAAAAATAGGGACACTTTTTAAATATTGCTCTTACAAACTTATAAAGTTGATAGAATAACAGGTTATATATTAGCATGAATTTTCTGAAGGGCATGAAGTCTGAAACTCAAATGTCTGTCATTATTTTCTAACTTCAAGTCTGTAATGATTTACCACTAATTTGCCAGAAAACCACAATTTTATGAAAAATGGACTAAAATATGAGGCAACAATGTGGACATTCTGCAAAAAGCTGTACAGTTGTGAGGTATGAGTGGGAAAGGTAGACACTGTCAATCAGAATTGATTTAGTTTATAAACTTAACATTTTTGGATTATATACACTGTTTGTGAATATTTACTCAGCTTTGTGTGCATTTAAACAAATACAATTTGAATTACCTATTACAGTTTAAAATCATGGTAATTAGATTATTTCTTAGAAAATCAAAGCAGAATACAATACAAACCAAAACCCCAGTAAAATGAAACACGATCAAGGCAAGACTCCGGACGAGAAATTAACGTCTTTTGTTCTTTTTATTCCAACAAGAACTTCTTCAGAAATGCAACCAGGATCTAACACTGAGTTTAAAAAGGCAAAATATAAGATCATCTGATCAAGCTTAACCAATAGTGACATGAAAGGAACTGAAATTCACTCATAAATATTCATTAAATAAATTTAAAGCTATATTGCGTTAAAAGTGAATTCACTTATAAAAAGTAGTATAAAAAGCATGAAAGGTTGTAACAGTATTTAAAAGAGTTATTAAATTCTGGAACACCCGCGGTGGTGGTGCTGCGGTAGCGTTGTCGCCTCACAGTAAGATGCTGTCCGGTTCGATTCACAGCTAGAGCATCTTCTGCGTGGAGACATGCGTGAATGGGCATACCTTCGTTGAAGGTTGTGCGTCAGGGCTGATAACTCGGCATGTAAAAATCAACTACCAATCATTAGCAGATCGGAGTTCCGCTGTGGCGAACCCAAACCCGGAAAAGCCGAAAGACACAAATTAAATTCTGGAACACTGTAAAAAAACATTTAATATTAATAGTCTCATTGAGACCGGGACACAATCAGTCCTTAATCTGATCTGCTAACTACTTTCTCAACATTCCAACAGAATTTTAAAGTTCCCAGAAAAATCTTCAGCAGAGACTGAGTCAATTACAAAAAAAGAAATTTATTTTTAAAGTCAGTACAATGTGCAGCATGTTTGGCCATAGCTTTAGTGTGGTTATTAATTTTACTGGCCAATACATTCTCACATATTCTTCTGTTTAGGCATCTAATAGTCTTGCCTATATAGAATGCATTGCATGAAGCACAGTTAGCTGCATAAGCTACATTCTTAGAGTAGCTGTCTCTAGCCTTAGTGCAAACTACTAAGTCGCGATGTTTAAACCACACAGATGAGTTACACAAAAATCTGCATTGTCTACAGTGTCTGCAGCTGAAAGTTCCAAAGGTGACTTGTGTTACAGAAGATGATATACCAGCTTTGTCCCTTTCAAAGAGTGCTTTAAGGTTAAAGAGTGTCTTAAAAGTGAAGGCTGGCCTTTCACCTAAAATGTTTAACAAGTTCAAGTCCCTTAAGATAATCTTCCAGTTTTCTTGGATGGTTCTCTAAATAAGCCGCATTTCATTACAAATAGGAATGGGGAAAGCAAGTTTGTAGGAGCTCCAAGAAGCCTCTTTAATAGTGACCAAATCTTGATTGGTTGGTGATGTCATGTGGTGCCCATCCAAAATGGGTCATGCCTTAGATGTTCTGAGTCCCAAAACATCACTTTCTATGACTGCCAACCAGTCGGGATTGTACCCTCAGTCTATAAAAAAAAGCCTTTAGCTTAGAAAGTTTGTGCAAGAAAGTAAACTGTTCAGCAGTCAATCTGCTTAATCTGATCATCTGTCCCTTAACCACCCCTCTTTTCATGTGTGTGGGGTGTAGACAGTCTCTGTGGAGATACTGGTTTACAAAAGTCTCTTTTCTGAAAATTTTACTGATAAATGAACCAGATTCCTTACTAAAGGCTAAATTGAGGTCAAGGAAATTCAGACTGTCACCATAACCACTCATAGTAAAGTGTAGAATGTTAGTGGTGTCATTCAGGTGATCAGCATAGGATTTAAATTCTTCTAGATTAACACCCCACAGAAAAAGAGATTATCTATGTATCTGTGGTAGAACAACACTTTTTTGGCTAAGGGGTGCTCCTTTGGAAATGTTTCCTCCCACCTGGCCATAACAAACTTGGCGAAAACTGGAGCAACTCTAGCTCCCTTGGCCACTCCAGATGGTTTAAAAAACTTCCCTAAAAATTAAAATAGTTGTTGTCTAAGACCAAGTCCATAAGGGAACAAACAGTATTTATTTTATTGTTGTTAAAAGTTGTGTGACCACATAAATATTCCCTTAGATACTCTATACCAACATCTTGTAGAATGCAGGTATAGAGGGAGACAACATCCAGTGAGGCAAAGCAAAAAAAGGGTCCTCAGTAGTGAAGCCATTCAACAGCTCCAAAAGATGCCAGGAGTCCCTTAGACAGTATCTTGAATTCTGATCCACAGGGTTCAAAATGTGGTTTAAAAAGGTTGAAATTGGTTCAGTCTTGAAAAAGGCTGTTGATACAATAGGTCTAAATAGAGATTTATTCATGTTTTTCTGTACCTTAGGAATTCTGCAAACATATGTGCCATTTTCAGAAATTCCACCTGAAGAAAAACAAGTGTCATAATTAAAATTGTAGTGACTTAACATGCCACACAAAATGTGGTCTATGACAGAAAAACTTCTGCTAATAATTTCTTTTGACACTTCTGTGTAACAAGAATTATCACCCAACAAATCTAAAATTGCTCAGTTGTAATCCTCAGACTTCATCAGCACTAACATCCTACCCTTGTCCACCAACTGTGCTACTTAGAAGCCTGATTGGCTTCTAAACAAAAGCACATCCAAAATAGCTCCAGATATTACAGATTATTTCTTAATAAAAAATTCTGTGTATTTTTTGCAATTAACCAGGCCTCTTATTTCTTCCATCCTGGGTATTCCCAGTGAGGGTGAGATCTGGCTAGGGGAGGCTGTCATACAGGCAGCCACAATGGTTGTTTGTGCCCTCCCCCACATCCCAGTAATAGGGGCATATTTACTATGGGCCCTAACCTCCTCTCCTGGACAGGGACTCAATGAGTCTTGTCACCATGGGAAACTATGCCTTCTCCCTGCAAGTATGTACTCTAGTGTTCCCATGATCCTATGTTGAAGGCTAGTGTGCACATGGCTTGCTACCCAAAGGTATGCCCCTGTGCTGTTCTCTGCGTCATTATCCCTCCTCAGGTGATTGTGGCACTGGACCATCCTGGTCTGCCCTCCATTCCCTCAAGGATAGACATGCTCACCTTCTCCATGCCAACTCCAGCGAACACCTTAACACCTAACTGAACTCAGGTCACCTGATCCATAGTCATGGTTTTATCCGAGTACCAGTGGAGTTAGCCCATCTTAGTAAAATGAATTATTGTCATGATTTATGGGTTTAGTAAACACAGATTTTTCAGTCCTTACATATTCAATATTATGGTTTGTTTTAGGGTGTTAATTTTTTACCTGTCATTGTGATGAGTACAAATATATAGGACTGTGGTAACTTAATCTCTGTAGATAATGCTGCACAGTAGCTGGTTAGGGCTATTCAGTAGTCATCCTTAGAGTGACTGGATGACCTTGTAGAGTGCTTGGCCACTGGTTAGCATGTTTGTTAGATGTCTCAATGTAGCTGTATCACTGAAATCAGTGTGTAGTTGTGTGAGGCTGCTTTCAGTTGCTAAGTGAATAATTGAACATTTAATTGCTTATATACTGCTGAAGGTTGAGTGTATTTGTGTTGGACTGGTATACTGTGCTCTTCTGTGTTACTGTATTACTACCAGTTCAGCAGACTCATTGCTGTTGTAGTTTTTGTGCCACTTGTGTTGTTCTCACATAGAGTGTGTGTGTGTGTGTGTGTGTGTGTGTGTGTGTGTGTGTGTGTGTGTGTGTGTGTGTGTGTGTGTGTATACGTGTGTGTGGCTGCACTAAACCGCTCTTTGTTGCTGAAAATTAGCTGTGCCTTCACTTAGTTTAGTTCTCCTTCAAAACCCTATAACTAGCCAATCTCCAAATAGTATTTCTTGAGCACTTAGACCAAACAAAATCCAAAGCTCATATGGACAGAATGGAAAGTAAACCTGCTTGCATACATTCTTTTGTCAACTTTATAGCTCTTGGTACTTTCAGGTAGTGTAGGAAATGCCAAAGGCTCACAAGCAATCAATGTGTACTTGATACAGATATTTCACTCTGTAAACATGCAGATATTTGTAGAGGCATCCCACTCATCTGGTAAGAATGCCTGTGAGCATCATGCACTAGTACCTACATCTCATCACAACCACTCTAATCTGACTTATGCTGAGGCTGTAAAAAAATCACTATCAAACCTGTTTAGAATTAAGAAGATGAGCTCAGAGCAGATATCCATCACCACATCAGCACCATGCTCACATGGATCATAAGGAATTAGACTACAAAGCATCTAAATCTGAAATTCCATAAGCAAAAACAGTAATGTGTTAGGAATTGGTGACTCTGATTACACACTCATAGGACTGGACAAAAACCGGGTTACAGTTAGTTGTCTTTCTGGTGTCAGGATCCGTGATGGCCCAAGGGTTCTAAAGTTCCTTTCATTGGACAGATATAATTATGAACTAGTGGTAGTCCATGCAATTATGATTGCCTTGAAGAGCACAGTCCTCAGGGACTTGCAGAGACACATGTTGGACTTCAACAAGCATTTCTCCAATGCAGGTAAGACACAGTAATGAGTGGAATATATTCTTCACATAGACTGATACCTAAATACAAAGAAAAGATGACTGGATTCAACAATTAGCTTAAAAACTGGTGTTATTCCAGGGGGTCTAGTATATGTTATCATGGGACAAGATGAGAGATAGTCCAACTTGTTTCACGAAGGCTGGCCTGCTCCTGTTGTTCTGTTGCTTTCACATACTGGCTAAAGGCCTTGCTACCATCATAGTGTCTTTTTTACTCAGGCTCTGGATAATGGGCATGACGGTTTATCAGATATCAATGTAGCCATTCCCAGTCCGAAATCAAACCACATCAGGGTGGCTTTTCTCAATACTAGAAGTCCTAACAACAAATTGCCTGATCTCAAGGCTGTCCTGCAGCTTGAACACATGTATGTTTATATAATTACTGAGATTTGGTTTCACTGTAAATGTGACACTCACTGTTTTGCATCTACCATGCATTCAGGCTTGATGTCAACTGTGTTGACATTTCAATATTTCTCAAGGACCACATCACCTCTTCACAGATTTCGAGAGACCCACAGACTGAAACCAGAATTTATAGTCTGCTACAGAACACCCACTATGTCCTGTGGTGACCATTTTAGATTCCTACTTGCACTTGAGAAAAGTACAGTTGTGTAAACTCTTACCATAATGCTAGATGTCCTTGCCTTCACTGCTGCAGTATTATTCACAGATGGGATTCCCTGTCATGGAAGCCTGATGTCTGGCCAGTCTACCAAAGCCTAGTGTGGCTTTAAGGTATGCCAATGGGAGGGAGCAAATACTGCAGCATTGAAGGTAAGGACATCTAGCATGTCCTTACATTCACTGCTGCAGTATTTTTCACAGGTGGGATAGTGCCAAAGTTCAAGAGGAAACATGGGTGGAGGAAGGAGCAGAACAGCTTTTGCCTTGTAAAACTGGCTTCTTACATGGCTTTTGTTTGAAGTTTTGTTTTGTTGCACTAGAATATTCATGTTTTAATAAGTGCATTTTTATAAATATACTTTTGACTCATCTTTTTATCTCTGATATTTAAAGTTTAGTTCTTGTGAAAAGATTTTCTTAGTAATTATGTACTGTCTTTTTAAGAATGGTTTTAATGGCAAGCATCTAATCAATGCTGTGGACCATGTGACTGCTATTATGGTATAAAACCATCCATTTTGATTTTAATAGCATTCTGATGAAGTCCAGTCTAAGTCTGGATGGAAGTGCTAAACTGTTTTTATAAAATAGTGTGAAGACCTCCCTCTTGGGTTTCTTCCTTTTTGTTTTTATCATAAAAGAAGGATCAGTGCACAAGGATGCCCTGTCCCCATGAAATATCAAAAAGTATCATAGAATCATAGCAAGTTCATAGGCTAATGATCCTTTGGCCCTTACAAGCCTAGCTAAGTTACCATTGTTTCCACAATCAGCACCTGTTGCCCCTGTCCAAGAGAGACACAGCTGGAACCCCTGGGGTGAATTTACGGTTACCCATCCAATCATCCAGATTGTGTTTGAAGAGGGCTAATGAGGTGTTCTGTTTGACATGAAGTGGGAGTCTGTTCCAAAGGTGTGGTAACCTCTGGGAGACAAATCTGTCCCTCCATCAGGTTCTATTAATGTCACATACCAGGTTAAGATCTTTAGAGTGAGTAACCCATGTGCCATTTGACTTGCAGATAAGCAGCATTTCCAATAAAGCAGGGTCAGATGTTGCCCTATATGCAAGGCAGAGATTGCCTCTGAGTAGTCTGTATGAAACAGAATAAAGTAACAGTGATTTCAGATGATCCACATTGGACAGATGCTGAAGACCATGAATTTTCCTTGTAAGGAACCTTTGTGGTCTCTCCGATTGCTGCAGGTGCTTGGAAAGGTGCACACCAAAAGGGGTGTTGTACTCAATTATTTGCCTGATGAGGGAAGAGCAGAGGGAGGTTATAACTTCTTTTTTCTGGAGGCAATGCCCTTACTTATGAGATGAACAATATAGAATTCCTTTCTTACCACTGTGGAGACATGGTGATCAAAAGTAAGATTGCTGTCAACCTGTGTGCCCACGTTTCTCAGCACTAAGTGAGTACTTAGGGTGTTTCTATTGATGTGGTGGTTAGCAGGAACATTGCCCTTACCAAAAGGGATGATAATGCATTTTTTTTTGCATTGAGTTTAAGGCCATGACTTTGGCACCAATCATTTGTTTGTGTAAGACCCTCTTGCAGGATGTTGACATTATTTGAAGATACTATGACTGGTCTCAATATGCAGTCATCAGCAAACTTTGTCAGCCATGAATCTTTAGTTTTTGCTTGTACTTTGGAGAAATAGCTTCTGAACAGTAGAGGTCCCAGGACTGATCCCTGTGGAACACCACTGGTTTTGGGTCTGCTGTAGGAGGTGGTTTCCCCTATTTTGACTGTATGGGTTCTATAGGTGAGCCAGTTTGCCACCCACCTAACGATATAAGGTTTGATACTTAGCTGGGTGAGTTTGTCAATGATGCCTTAGTGGGTTATAGTGTCAAAAGCCTTGGCAAACTCTAGATAGGCTGTACGCACAGATTTCCCCTCATCCAGGGCCTTGATGACTGTTTCAAAAAAGTCCACCAGGTTTAACAGGCACAATCTTCCTCTGACAAATCCAAACTGAGTAGGGTCAAGTG
This sequence comes from Protopterus annectens, assembly GCF_019279795.1. NCBI lineage: Eukaryota > Metazoa > Chordata > Ceratodontiformes > Protopteridae > Protopterus > Protopterus annectens. The sequence goes on along the minus strand of NC_056732.1, from coordinate 1,120,711,544 downwards.
TTTGGAGATTACCTATACAATTGTTGATAAGGTCCATGATGATTCACTCCATGGCCTTGCAGATAAGGCTAATCTGGCAAATAGGTCTATAGTTCCTGGGGTCAGTGGAAGCACCACCTTTGCACAAGGGGACAATGGTAGCTGTTTTCCATTCAGCTGGGAGGAAGCTGGTGCTTAGACTATAACTGAAAACAGTACCCTGTGGTGTTGTTAATTCTTCTTGGAGCCCATGTAGGATACAGTCAAGGATGTTACCAGGTCCCATAGATGCTGTATTTTTGGCCTCAGAGAGGGCATACCTGCTCTTTAGAAACACAAGATAGGGGACAGGTGGTAGGGATGTTATGGGGTATGCATGGCGGGGACAGGGGAGTGACATTTTCACAAAACCTGTCAGCTAACAGGTTAGCTATGTCCACTGGCTCAGTATATGTGGTATCATTAACTACCAGTTTGGCACAAATCTGGGCCTCTCCTTTTAGGTTATGGATGTAACTAAAGGATGCCTTATGTTTTTCCCTAGTTGAGGAAGCTTATTTGGCTTCATAATTTGCTTTTGAGGACTTCACAAGAAGTCTTATTTGCTTGTTTAAACTGTGAAGGGACAGTAATTTCTTCCTCTTTTTGTAAAACCTGCTAATGGCAGTTTCCTACTAGGCAGGTTTGATTTTCCTTGAAGAACTTGCTTTGGTCTTATCAGATATGGCAGAGTCAATGCAGTTATACAAGTGTTTGTCTAAAACATTGATGTAGAACTCGGCATAGTTGCCAGTTCCATCTGAGGGGGGAAGAGCAGTGAAGCTATTTATACCATCCCTAAAGAGGTTATAATCGACTTTGGAGAAGTTTTTAGTCTAGTTGCTGCTGGGGGGGGGGGGTCGGGTGTGATAATTACTTCGAATGAGACTGATTTCTGGTCAGATTTCACCAGGGAAGACCTCAAACTGGGGGTGCTACAGTGGTCTCCCATATTGGTAAGCACCAGATCCAGGATGTTGGCGCCCTTTGTGGGGGTGTTAACCAGCTGGTCCAGGGCATTGGAGTTAATGAAGCTGAGGAACCTTTGGGCAAGCGAGCTTGAGCACAAATAATTTACCCAATCAATGAAGGGGCAGGTGAAGTCACCAATAACTATGGTGTTCGGATGTATCTTGATAGACTCAAGTAGATCCATATATAGGGTTACCATAATTGTTTGTATGTAAAAGAGAATGAAAAAATATGTGCTGCTACTAGCACATATTATTTCGTCCTCTTAGGCTGAAGAGCCAAAAAAAAAAAAAAGTCCATGTTTGGGGATTTTTGATTGGCCCGTATGCCGGTATACGAGCCAATCAAAAACACGCACAGCGGACTCTCTTCTGTTCAATGCGGAACATCAACCAGTTCCGCACTGAACAGAGCTCTGTTTTTTGATTGGCTCATATACCAGTATATGAGCCAATCAAAAAAAAAAAAAACAAAGCGGAGGAAAGACTCCAAAATAGGGATGTCTGTTTTTTGAAAATTCTGCAATTTCTCTGGATTTTAAAACCTGGACAAATCGCAGAATTTTCAAAAACTGCCCAGACAGGAGCCCAAAAAAGAGGACGTGTCTGGGGAAACCTGGACGTATGGTAACCTTATCCATATAGGCAGAGTGGGTGTCCTGATGCATGGAGGGGGTCCTGTAGTTGACAATGACTTGAATAGGTGTCCTACCAACAGTTAATTGCACCTGAAGTATCTCTAGGGAAGGAGGACAAGCCATAAGGGTTTGCAACTCAGACACTCATCTGGCAGAAGTAAGAACTAACAAGAGAACAGTCTTCCAAGAACAATTTTACAAGGAAGCTAAAACAGCAGACTAAAAAGGAGCCTTAGTCAACTCCTCAGAACATAAATTAAGATCCCAAGGAGGAGGAACAGCCTTCCTGAGACATCTAATATTAAGGACACCTTTAAGAAATTGTTTAACATCAAAAAGGATCATAGGAGGTTACTAGGCTAATGGCCCTGGGGCCCTTACAAGCCTAGCCAAGAGTTTAACCCCAAAAAAGAAATCTCAGTCAGCACCTGGCACCCCTGTCAATGAGGGACACAGGTGGAACCCCTGGGACAAATTTGTCATTTCCCATCCACTCATCAAGGTTGTGCTTGAAGAGAGTCTGTAAGGTTCTCTGTTTGATGTGTTTGGGAAGTCCACTCTGGAGATGGGGGGAGCCTCTGAGAGACAAACCTCTCCAGCAGGTTTTGCTAATGTTGCATGTTAGATTTAGGCCTTCTGAGTGAGTAATGCGTGACGAGTTAGACTTACGGATATAGAACATCTCTAGTATGCCAGGGTCTGAGATTGCCTTCTAGACAAATCACCTCTGAGCAACCTGTACAATACCGAGTAGAGTGATAGTAATTTGAGTCTGTCCACATAAGACAGCTGTTGGAGGCCATGGATTCTCTTTGTGAGGTATTTCTGTAGCCTTTCCAGTTGGTGCAGGTGTTTGGAATGGTACATATCAAACCGATAGTTGTACTCAATTATTGGCCTAATGAGAGAGAAGTACAGAGAGGCAATAACCTCCTTTTTTTTCTAAATGCAATCCCTTTACTATGAGATGAATCAAGCAAAAGGCTTTTCTGACCACTGCTGCTACTTGATGGTCGAATGTGAGAATTTTGTTAATGTGTGTTACCCAGGTCTCTCACCACAGGTTGTGTGCTTAGGGGGCTGAAGTTGATGTGGTAATCAGTAGGGGACATGTTTTTGCTGAATGGTATGATAATACATTTTTTTTTGCATTTAACTTAAGTCCATGACTTTGGCACCAATCCTTTGTTGCGGTGAGACTCTTGTGGTATGTTAACATTATTTGGGGAGTCAATGACTGCACCCAATATACTTGGTCAGCCTCAGCCCATTTGTCTTTGCCTGGATTTCTGAGAAGTAGATGCCAAACACAAGGGGTCCCAGGACAGATCCATGGGGAGCATCACTAGTGATAGGTCTGCTGTCGGAGGTGGAGGCACCTATTTTGATCTTGTTGGTCCTATCGGTGAACCTGATGAGATAGGGATTTATGCCACGTTGTGTTAGCTTTTTGATGATGCCTGTATGGGGGACTGTGTCAAAGGCTTTGGCCCAGTCAAGGTAAGCTGTATGTACTGACTTTCCCTCATCCAGGGCCTTGGTGACAGTCTCAAAGATGTCAACCAGGTTCAACAGGCAAGATCTGCCCTTGATGAATTTGAGCTGGGTGGGGTCAAGTGCTTGGAGATTGCATATGTCCTTGTTTATGAGATCCATAATAATACATTCCATAGCTTTACAGATCAGACTTGTCAAGCTAATAGGGTGATAGTTTCCAGGGTGAATAGTGGCACCACCTTTGTGCAAGGGGTTGACAATGGCTTTTATCCACTCTGCTTAATGAAGCCTGCACTTAGGCTGTGGTTGAATAGGGTAGTTCTTGCTGGAGATGGTGAAGAATACAGTCTGGGATACTATCAGGTCCCATGGAAGCTGTGTTCTTTGCCTTGTATAGGGCCTTTAATGCTTGATCTACAGAGATGTGAGGTGCGGGACAAGTATTGGGGATGATGAATGGGCTTTTGGGGGTTGGGGGGTGAAGTTTGTGCTGAACCTATCTCCTAGCAAGTTGGTTAAGTCAACAACATCAGTGTAAATGGTACCATTAAGTACTGATTCGGAACAAACCTGAGGTTTGCCACAGAGGTTCCTGATGTAATTGAAAAAGGCTTTGTGGTTTCCCTTTCTTTTGAAGGGTGTAAAGCCTGTTGATAGAGGTTGTAAAGCCTGTTGATAGAGGATGATAGAGGATGTCCACCAGATAGGTTTGTGTCTCCCTGAGGAGCAGGTTTTAGTTCTGTTGGGTATGGCTGAGTCCATGCAGTTGTACAGGTACTTGTATACTGCATTGTTGTACTGTTCAGTGCAGTTGTCTGCATCCTCTGAGGGGGTTGATGGTGCGAAGCTACTTATACCCTCCCTTAGGAGGTTGTAGTCAACTTTTGAGAAGTTTTTTAGGCTGGTTATGGCTGGGGGCGGTGGGTTTGGATGGGATAGAAACATCAAATGAGACAGACCAATGATCTGATCTCACCAGGGAAGAACTTACTATGGGAGTGGTGCAGCTGTCACCCATGTTGGTGAGAACCAAGTCCAGAATGTTATCTCCCCTTGTGGGGGGATGAGACAAGCTGGTCTAGTACATTAGAACTGATGAAGTCAAGGAATCGTTAGGTGAATGTATTAGTGCAGGAATTTTTCACTCATTCTATGGTGGGGTAGTTGAAGTCACCAAGGATCACGATGTTAGGGTTTTTTTTGATGGAGTCAAGTAGGTTCAGGTAGGAGGAGTGGGTGTCCTGTGTCATGGAAGGGGGTCTATAGCTGGCTATAACTTTGATGGGTGCCTTGCCAACTGTTAGTTGCACGTGGAGTAGTTCAAGTGCGTCATGCTGGCAAGACAGTCTGGAGATGCCCTTGTCTTTATTTATTTATTTATTTATTTATTATTTGTTTATTATTATTTATTTATTTATTTATTGCATTTGTTTACTGGGAAGATCCACTGGGCCTAAATTGAGCCCATTTTTAATGGAGGCCCGGGGAGAAAAGCTTCACATTTAATTACATACAAGCATACCTCTCAACTTGGAAACATCAAAAATCTGGACATGGCCCATGAAAAATAGGTACAAATCTGTACGCTGATTAACATAAAATTTGCATACATGATTATGGAATCCCATCCACTCCAAAGAAATTGTGGGATACCAACTTTCAAACGCAAACTGAAGAACAGGCAACCAAAATATGCCACCAGAGTCCCCCTGCAGCCATCTACCATATTATTCATATTATCAGTCCCAACATCTTTAACAAATGTGTGTGTGTGTGTGTGTGTGTGTGTGTGTATGTGTGTGTGTGCGTGTGTGTGTGTGTGTGTGTGTGTGTGTGTGTGTGCGTGCGTGCGTGTGTGCGTGTGTGTGTGCGTGTGTGTGTGTGTGTCTAACAGGTGGTATAACATACTGAGTTAGAGAAGGAATTGCTGAATTATTTTAAAACCTATGGGCCTTCAGAAAGAAAACTAAGCACCAAGCAAAACAAAAATAAGAAAACAGAATTAAAAAAGACGTATCCCTTTCTTCCAGCCTGCCCTGTTCATATATATGAAAAAAAATACATGCAATCCAACACTGAGATTTAAGACAACATAGAAGTTGTGATTTCTTGGGTGCATGGAAATATTTGTGAACAAGAGCCAAAGGTTTTCAGCACCAGTCTATACTTGAAAATTATAGATAGGAATGATATTTGGCAAGATCAGCTATTCATAAAAAGATGCAAAATAATTCATTTTAATAAGTCTTCAGCAGAATATTAGGATTTAAGAAGGCATATTTTTTTATTTTTCAAATATTGAGAAGAGTAAAAAAAAAGAAACAATGGAGTCAGCTGCTTCACTTCACACACACTAGATGAGAATTATATCTGTATTCATTACCTATGATTTCCCAAGACACCGTTCTCGTTTTTCAGTTAGGAAATTAAATTGAAAATTGCAGCACATCCTTTGGAGAACTTCAGCAAACATTCAGAGCAGAGGTAATAGATGTGAATATTTTAACCATCAAGCTGAGCAAACATTGCCTTGAATCTTGCCACTCCAATTCCCTACAGCATGAAGGTTTAAAAGGCAAATGCACTATCTAAGCAATCAGATAGCTCATAAATTGTCACAGTAACAGGGAGCACATATTCCACATTTTCGTAATCTGTTTTGCCACACATTAACACTAGTGCAAACCTGGTATGAAACAAAAGCTATCTGCCTAGCCTTCTGAAATAAACCATACATTGACAGCTCTGTACTTCGTAAATTATTCTGTTTTACACACACTGCGATTCATCAGTTTGATATGTTTTAAGTTGTGTAGCATGAACACACTAATAATTTCACTAAATTGCTACTTCTATTCTGCTTCAGCTTTTTAATTAAGAGTTAAAATGTAGGAGTCAAACAGTTTGTGTCATTATGCCAGTATCTCCTAAAAGTGAATGTTAAAAACCTGTACGGAATTAGCAGCAGCACCACACACACACACCGTTTCAGCTTACTTGATGATAAATAAATGCTTTGAGACATCCATTCCCAATCCAATAGCGAGCAGCAAGCCCGAGCCATCCGTTCCCAGCCTTCTAATTAAATCCAATAGTGAGCAGCAAGCCCGAGTCATCCATTCCCAGCCTTCTAAATAAATCCTAAATAGCGATCAGCAAAACATCCGTGCGAGCCGTTCCCAGCCTTCTAAATATACTCTTGCCATAAATAGCGAGCAGCAAAACATCTGTTTGAGCCTTCTAAATAAATTATTTCCGGCTGGTTCGTTCCCGCTCGCAAAGCATTTGAACCAGCCAGAAATCTGGAAATACGTGCTCTGTGTGCTGAATTTGGACAGCCTTGTAGCCCTGGTAAGCTTATGTCATCGCGCACATGATGACGTCAGCTAAAGTGCGAAAAACAAAAAAGAAAAGCACAAAAAATAAAAAATATCAAGAAAAATCGGAAATGAAGGGGTGCCAATCGGGAATCGTGGCACCCCTTTATTTGGACCCAAAAACTCGGTAAAAACCGAGTAATTTGGGACAGTTGGGAGGTATGGAGGGACCTATACTTTGTGTAGGCTAAGGATGATCAATAAGACAACACTGCTCAATGTGTACCTGAGTTGCTCCTAGAGTAGAAGAGAAGCTTGGAAAGGTTTCACTGACAGCTGTTTAGGGAAAAACTGATTTTCTAGGCTTTTGTGTCTATACAGGGCACTGCTAACTGCCACTGAATGAAGAGTAGCACCACGCAAACAGGAGGCTTAAATATGAGCAAAGAGAAACAAGTTGTAAGCTAACTACCTACTTGGAAAGCACACAATAAGCCTTATACTGGGAATACCCAACTTAGACAGGCTAGATCAGCACACTTCTGCCACAAGGATACAGAAAAACACCTTCTTAATGTAGAATAGCTGGTTTGGAGCCAAAATGTAACAAAACCACACAAACTACCTACAGTGGCCCTACAACTAAAAGATACAATGTAATACAGTAAAATTAACTACTTAAAGCAGCAGTAGACAGTACTTTTGTGCTATAAAATGCAAAAATAACAGCAAATAGCTTAAGAAACTGCTAAAGTAGAGTCATAGAATATAGGAGAAGTGCAAAAAAATGTGTGTGCATACATGTATACCCAGAGATGGCCTGGCAAATCTATTCAGGATGAGTTTGTCTGCCCTATACCTATTGTTTACCAGAACATGCTCTGGTTACTCAGTGATCCTGAAATCCTGAAATGCAGTAAGCACGTAATCAAAGAATAAATTACTAAGTTAATCAATAAATGACTTAATTCAGATTTAAAAAGACACTGACTTTAATGTTGCCTAAAAGGGCAACTGTACCCCAAATGTAACATTTCCATTTCTCAGAGTATATTTCCAATCCTTAGGATGATTCCTATACTTTCAAGTATTACACAGCATGACTTGCCAGTTTCTCCTACTCTGTGACATTTCTATCATTCCCTGTTTGCTTAGTATATGCCATGCTGAGGCCGAATGAAATCTCATTATATTTCTGTTAGGAATTTATCTACCTTGCTGTTGTTTCACAATGCCTATCACAGGTCTACATCAGTTGGCTGATGGACTACATTGTTAAAACCAACATGGTCTAGACTACATGATCGGAAATTTAGTTCATTGAACATTTTTACTGAGATCATGGTACAGCTGGGATCAATGAATGTGCTCCTTCCCCACCGTAGTATAACCTCAGTATTGGTATATATAATTAGCAGAGGGTGTGGGGGGGGTGCAGCCCACATGCAGGGAGTGCAGGGAGGCTTACTCTCCTGCAAAAACATTGTTTTGTTTTCTTTACTGGTGTTATTTCAGCTGTTCAAGTTGATTGATGAACTAAATTATCAGCCATGTGATCTCGACCATGTCAATTTCAGCAATTTAGTCTATTGACCAAATGAACTAGATCTGCCTATCACACCTGTAAGCATTTTGAAAAGTAAAATAAATAAAGCAAGGTACCTGTAGCTCATTCTTTTTCCTTCACATCCACTAGGCCGTAATGCTCTTCATTCTAAAAATTCACAACTCTTTGATTCTATGCTGTCATAAAAAGCTGCATTTGTTTCTTTCCTGGGGCCATAAACCTATCAAACCTTTTATAATCTGTAGATGAATAAATCTGATAATTACTGAGAGCAATTTGACTTGTTGAGCCTTGCAAGCAAAGAAATATAACACTCTGGCTGTCTTAGGGAAGGAAGATAAAACTTAAACTTATAAAATATCACTTTAAAAAAGTATGTTACCTCATTTCATTATCCATTTTCAAGAACTTTTCATAGATAGGGTAACATATATGTAGGAAATGCATGCATAACAATCACTGCAAAAAAGTGAGTAGCATGTTTACTAAGGATTTCAAAAGTAACAGCATTTCTCTCTTTTTCCATTCTAATTGAATGGGCTTGTGATCTGACAACAAAATGCAGGGTATTGTAATCTCATCAGCTGTCCCCCTCTCACTACATTATGAACAAGAAATAGCTTTCCAAGGAAACAATGTCACATCAGCATGTCTGACCCTATTAAGGTATTCAATGTTAGGAAAAAGTTAAAATCTGAAATATATAGTTATTATGGTGCTAGCAGGTTTGGATTGTGTAGAAGTTCTCACTAAGATAAAAGTATATATTTTTCAGTTTTAGCAAGTAGTGGTCCTTTAATATACTTATGTGCAATAGTGCCACCTTCTACAGCATATTTGGATTTGAAGGTATAAGAAAATTTTACTCAGTAAATATCAACATGCACCCAATCCATTATTTGTTTTTATTACATGAAACATCCTACCTTTAAATATATGCATTACTGTTGTTTTTAATGCCTCAAATATTTGATATTCTCACTCAGGAAAAGTTCCCTGAGCAAAGAATATTGTAGCAAAGTTTGTCAGTTTTCTTATACTACTTAAATGGCAATGCCTAAAGAAATCTATCAGTGTGTACAAAATAATTAATCACTTATCTTTTACATAAATGGGTTTGGCTGTTGATTTTATTTTTCAGAAGGGTCCCAGAGAAGCTTATGCTACTTTGATAACATAATAGCATTAATCTAGCAATCAGGAGAGCATGTACTGAAAAGACGGACAAAGAGGCAGTCTTTCAACCAGTAGCAATTCATTTGATAAACTGTAAGTTGATTGATATGTAGTTCAGGACCAGAACTACATCAATAAATGCATGACCATGGGATGTTAGATGAAGGGAAAGATCAATATCTGATAGTAACCAAGCATGGTACAGATTTGAACTTTTCAATTCCAGGATGATTTCTTGTTTTTGGTAAGTGGTAATTTTTAAGAAGCATGCATCAAAAATGGGGCTGCGTTATACTTTGTAAAGATGGATAGCCCTTTGACGTGCCTTTCCTTTTTTTTGAAAATGAATATTGATGTTGTTAGTCAGGTACTAAGGGGAAAAAAAAAAGGAAAAAAAATCAATAATTAAGAGATGCATTGAATACATTCTAAGAGTGAAAAAATGTCTTTGTGTGAACTCCAGAATTTACTGTCTGAGTCAGTTTTGCAGATAATGTCATTAGTGTGGATTACTCTTTTTAACAGCAGTTTACGGTCCGATTCATGGCTGTCAAGGGCCACAGCACAGAATTAGTATGCATGAGTGAGGATATCAGAGCTTGGGAGGAAACCAGGGAAGTTCAGTGACATAGGATTGTGGCAAGAAAAATGGAACACTCTGGAATAAAAAGGGGCATCAGTTATTTATTCATAGATGACTACCAGGCTATCTGCCCTACAGGGCCATATTAAGCCTTGCCAAATTTCCCATTCTAGATGTAAGAATCAAATGCTGTACCTTGTGTTTATGAGGCATTAAAGCCAGGGTTTGGAAGGTTCTGCAAAGGGCCATGGTTCACACTGAAATGGAAAGAGGGCTGGAAGAATGGTTTTCACATGCAGTATATTTCATATGACTCTTCTAAAGTCAAAGTAAACTTTATTGTCAATCAGATGTACCTGGCAGTGCCAGCTAAACAACATTTCATTGCGTGGTCTCAGTGCAAGACATAACATAAATATAATTAGAGGGACAATAAGAAAAATTCACATACCGTAATAATTAGGATACTTGCTAACACATAAATTTACCACATATTGGACAATAAGACATCAGACAATATTATACTAGTAGGTATTGCACAGAGACTAAGAATTCCCATTTTGATTTGCTTAGAATATTGCACATCCACATCAGTAGTGTGATAAACTCTGTTCATGTTGCACATATATGGAGTTATGACTCACTATGGCTATTGCACTAATAGTAATAGATGAGATCGGCTAACTGTTCCAGTTATTAAGCAATTGCCAAATAGTTACTATAGACAGTTTACCACAGCTTGTTTTATACTGATCCTGTTATCTTCTGTCATGCTTCACAGTTGAGTTCAGCAGCCTTATGGATAGAAGGAAGAAGCTCTTCAGTCTTGATGTTTTACAGTGTAAGCTGTGATATCTTCTACCCAAGGAGAGGCAGAAGAACATGCCATGTGCAGGATGGGTGGGGTCATCTATTATCTTTCTAGCTCTTCCCACACACCTAGTCTCATGCAGCGCATCCATGGATGGGACCAAGGAACTGCCTTCACTACCCTCTGGAGAGCAATTCTAGAATTCTACCCAAGGTGGTGGCTATATAAAGGTGGGGGTGAAGAACTACAGAGTTATTTAATATTATTCATAGCACTTGATGTAGTATATGAGAGTATTGTTAACAAACATTTAGTGAGGAGATAACATCTGGGTGCTCTTTTACGGCATTTTATATAAAAAAGCTTGTAAATGATCTTTAGCTATAAGTACTATGAGACTACGGCTGATGTGTGACTGTAATGGATTTTTGATTGGATTTCTTCATTTAAGATTTGCATTTTTTTATTTATTGTTCTTCTTATTATATTGCAATTTGTTTTATTTTAATTGTTGCTATACCTAGAAGTTTTTATCTTTGAATTTTAAAAGTTCTTGACTAGGGTTAGAAAACATTAATTTTTCCATTCACTAATTGAAAAGAAGCTGCATCTAGCTAATTGAGGAGCTGAGAGGTAGGATTTCTTATTTAGGGTATTTAGCTGCAAGTGCTGTGATGATATGTGACTGCACTGATGGCTTATGAGCTGTCTGGTCCTGTAAATTTGACATTAGAAGTTCCCAATCTCATCTCATCTCATTCTATTGGCACTGAAAGCTCAAACTGGAAAGCCCCTCTCCTTAGACTTTTAAAGTTTTGGTTATCCTCTGTTTCATATAATCACACTCCCTTAGTACATGCTGCAATATTCATAGTATTAATTCCTTACATCCAGTAGGGTGAAGGGGGCAGTCACTCCGGGTACAAAGTGTTAGGGGACATGTTCATCAGAAGTCAATCATTTTTCAATGCATTTGAATTTGAATGTTGGTACTTACATTCAGAAGTGAAGTTCTTTAGGATTTTGAGTGTGAGTGTGGCAGGCATTGAAGTAGAAACTGTAGTGCTATATTTGTAGCAGGCAGTTTGCTACAGTTTTAAAATAGAGCTTTTTTATTTTTATCTTTTATTTTTTGCTCTTCAATTTCTGAGCTTTTTTTAGGGGTTTAGATAGTTTTTAGGGGTCTAGTTTGGGGGAAGGCCCTAAGCACCAAAATAACTAGCTACACCTCAGCTTTTTTCCATCTTACTTTTAAAATCTGTAACATCTGGGACTACACTACCAGTCAATGCAGAGTCTAGGAACTCCTTCTCGTGAGTCAGTGTGGGATTAGTACTTCTGTGTTGCTACTGGTGTGAAAGAGCTGAAGGGCATTGTTTTCTGGCCTTCACTGAAAGGTTTAAATATTACTTCTTAAGAGCCAGCTTGTGATAAATACTACTGCTGTCCTCTTGGTAATAGAGGGAACAGACAGACATTGATTCCTGCTGGTCTCTGATTGGACAGTGTGTATGGGACTTCAGTGAATGATCCAATTGCAGTTTTGGTGAGAACCTCTTCAGAACCTTTATGCAGCTTGGCTTTCTATTGCATTTACCTGTTGTAGGATCTATCAAGGGTATCGACCAACAGAAGGCTATAGCAAGTTTACCGAACTTAACAATATCTCAGTTAAAACTATTTCTCAGGAAGCAGCTTGGCATTAAATGCTACACTTTTGCTTTTGATATGAGAAGATGCAAAGGATCATGGATTCCTAGATGCATGCAGTGTCTCCACTACCAGACAGATAGCTCCTCCAGTAATCAACTCTAAACCACAAAGGCACTACTTCAGCCCACACTAGTAAGCACTGGAAGCCATGGATTTGCACTTTGCAACTGTCTCTGTAGCCATCTTGGTTGAAATGCATATCCTGAGACAAAGTAGCAATTGTCTCGTGTATTCTGACAACCACCTACTAAAACAAACTGACACAGTGTGTGAGTCGAGATATAGTTATGTTATTGGAAGCAAAGCTTTCATGCAAAGTCACAACAAATAACATGGGTTGTCAGTACTACACAAATCCACATTATTCTTCATACTTTATTACCTTATTTTTGCTGTGTGCTCTTAAGTGTTTGAGTGCTTTTATTCTGTTGCATTTAATACTGCTTGTTAGTAGCCTAATTAAATTTATCTGTTATGCTAAGCATTCTAAGCTTTGGTCTTAGCACTTGTGCTTCAGGCCAGTTACTTTACATTTAAGAAGGCTCTTGTGGTCTACACTCTTGTGGACAAACCCTTAACAAAACCTTCTCTCCATAAAGTCTTGCGTACCATTGCTAGAATCTCCTTGTGTTCTGACTGTGTGTGCTTTTCAAACAATCTGGAAATATAGAGCTGATAAGAATATTTTTTGGCCCTTTTTAACTGTTCAGAGTTCTGCACTGTCTTAATTTTTGCTTGACTGAATTATATATATATTTGCTGGCATTGTGTTCTGATACTCGGCCTCTATTTTGATTTTTTTCCTAATTTACTGCTTTCTCCACTTATTTTTAGTCTTTTTTAATGTAATTGCATTTATTTATACTGTATTTGCTTTACTATTGCTAAACACTCAAGTGTGCTATCTTGCACTGCATTTGAATAGTTCTTACAGCTGTTTTAGCTGCTTTTCTATAAAAAAACAAAACAAAACAAAAAAAGTTCTAAGCTTCTTTCCCGCCTTTCCTGTAACTAGTCTAGTCCAGATACAGATTTGCTGTATCCAGGACTGTTTGTAAGCTTCTGAGCCTCCACCCTCAGATCTTTCTGTGTTGGAGGGAAGCCTTCTAGCTTATCAGTGGGAGTGGTAAGCACTAGGTAGCCTATCTACCAGAAGAGGAGTGGTTTCTGGCCTAGAAATTGTAGTTTATTGTCCATTTGGGCAGTTTTTCAATACCTTTCAACTTTCTGTTTTAAAAGCCCACATTTGTGCTTGTTTCCTGCCTTTCCTGTAACTAGTCTAGTCCAGATACACAATTGCTGTAGCCAGGACTGATTGTAAGCTTATGACCCCCCAGACCTTTCTGTGTTGGAGGAAAGCCTTCTAGCTTATCAGTGGGAGTGGGAAGCACTAGGTAGCCTATCAACCACAAGAGGAGTGGTTTCTGGCCCAGAAATTGTAGTTTATTGTCTGTTTGGGCAGTTTTTTCCATCCCTTTCAACTTTCTGGTTTAAAAGCCCACATTTGCACTTGTACCCCACCTTTCCTGTAACTAGTCTAGTCTAGATACAGATTTGCGGTATCCAGGACTGTTTGTAAGTGTCTGGGCTCCCCCCAGACCTTGCTGTGTTGGAGGGAAGCCTTCTAGCTTATCAGTGGGAGTGGTAAGTACTAGGTAGCCTATCTACCACAAGAGGAGTGGTTTCTGGCTCAGAAATTGTAGTTTATTGTCTGTTTGTGCAGTTTATCCATCCCTTTCAACTTCCTGGTTTAAAAGCCCATGTTTGTGCTTGTTTCCTGCCTTTCCTGTAACTAGTCTAGTCCATATATAGATTTGCTGTATCCAGGAATGTTTGTAAGCTTCTAAGCCCCACCCAGACATTTCTGTGTTGGAAGAAAGCCTTCTAGCTTAACAGTGAGAGTGGTAAGCACTAGGTATCCTATCTACTACAAGAGGAGTGGTTTCTGGCCCAGAAATTGTAGTTTATTGTCCGTTTAGGCAGTTTTTCTTCCCTTTCAACTTTCTGATTTAAAAGCCCACATTTGCACTTGTTTCCTGCCTTTCCTGTAGCTAGTCTAGTCCAGATACAGATTTGCTGTATGCAGGACTGTTTTGTAAGCTTCTGAGCCCCCCCAGACTTTTCTGTGTTAATGGAAAACCTTCTAGCTTATCAGTGGGAGTGGTAAGCAATATGTAGCCTATCTACAACAAGAGCAGTGGTTTCTGCCCCAAAATTTGTAGTTTATTGGCCATTTGGGAAGTTTATCCATTACGTTTAACTTTCTAGTTTAAAAGCCTGCATTTGTGCTTGTTTCTGGCCTTTCCTGTAACTAGTCTAGTACAGATACAGAGTTGCTGTATCCAAGACTGTTTGTGTTTCTGAGCACCCCCAGACCCTGCTGTGTTGGAGGGAAGACTTCTAGCTTATCGGTGGGAGTGGAAAGCACTAGGTAGCCTATCTACCAGAAGAGGAGTGGTTTCTGGCCCAGAAATTGTAGTTTATTGTTTGTTTGGGCAGTTTTTCCATCCCTTTCAACTTTCTGGTTTAAAAGCCTGCATTTGCACTTGTTTTCCACCTTTCCTGTAACTAGTCTAGTCTAGATACAGATTTGCTGTATCCAGGACTGTTTTTAAGCTTTTGAGCCTCCCCACAACTTTCTGTGTTGGAGGAAAGCCTTCTACCTTATCAGTGGGAGTGGTAAGCAGTAGGTAGCTTATCTACCACAAGAGGAGTGGTTTCTGGCCCAGAAATTGTAGTTTATTGTCCTTTTGGGCAGTTTTCCCATCCCTTTCAACTTCCTGGTTTAAATGCCTGCATTTGTGCTTGTTTCCTGCCTTTCCTGTAACTAGTCTAGTCCAGATACAGATTTTCTGTATCCAGGAATGTTTGTAAGCTTCTGAGCCCCCCCAGACATTTCTGTATTAGAGGAAAGCTTTCTAGCTTATCAGTGGGAGTGGTAAGCACTAGGTATCCTATCTACTACAAGAGGAGTGGTTTCTGGCCAAGAGATTGTAGTTTATTCTCCATTTGGGCAGTTTTTCCATCCCTTTCAACCTTCTGGTTTAAAAGCCCATGTTTGCACTTGTTTCCTGCCTTTCCTGTAACTAGTCTAGTCCAGATACAGATTTGCTGCATCCAGGACTGTTTGTAAGCTTCTGAGCATCCCTAGACCTTGCTGTGTTGGAGGGAAGCCTTCTAGCTTATCAGTGGGAGTGGTAAGCACTAGGTAGCCTATCTAATGCAAGAGGAGTGGTTTCTGGCCCAGAAATTGTAGTTTATTATCCAGTTGGGCAGTTTTTCCATCCCTTTCAACTTTCTGGTTTAAAAGCCTGTATTTTCACTTGTTTCCAGCTTTTCCTGTAACTAGTCAAGTCCAGATATAGATTTGCTGCATCCAGGACTGTTTGTAAGCTTCTGAGCCTCCCTAGACCTTGCTGTGTTGGAGGGAAGCCTTCTAGCTTATCAGTAGTAGTGGTAAGCACTAGGTAGCCTATTTAACCTACATATGTACTGTATCCAGGACTGTAAGCTTGTGAGTGGTACCAAAAAGTCTGCTCTTCAATTTTTCCCTTAGATCTGCTAGTTCTCTCCTCTTCTGCACTTTTACTAGCTTATTAGTCTAGCACTTTACCAGACTTCTTGTAGTAATTATTGTAGCACACAAAAGTGCTACCAGCACTAAACATTCTACAAGTAAACAGCTCCAATACTTATTATTAATGGCCACCCCTCTGGGCATGTCTAAAGATCAGTTCCCTCCAGGCATGTCTAAACGTCAGTTCTCTGTGCTTTCTCCTATTAGCCTGGTGAACTTGGGCATCCTGAGACAATGTAGCAACTGCCTCATGTACACTGACAACCCTCTCCTCTTACCTCCCAACACTCAGACTTGCGAGAGATGCACATATATATCCAAATTGGAAGCCACGTACTTTCCAGCCAAGACCGGAATAGCTAGTCAAGAGGAGATAGTCAACACTTGCACCACACCACATGGAACTATGTACCCTCCAGAACACACACCAGCACTGCCTTCACATAAAAACACAAACCACACACCCACCTTTGCGGAGGCTCTCAGTAAAAATCTACCCAAACAGCAGAGACCTCCAAGACAGAAATGCACTCGACCACCACAACACAACACTAATCACGAGACACATAACCCTGCTAAACATTGTGCCACTAAACCAAAGCCCCTAAGGCAAAACAGCATGCCCAACACACTAGTCATAGGTGACTCAATAGTGAGGCACATTGATGTCCCACTCACTAGGTTGAATAAGGAGAAAGTAACAGTTAGCTGCCATTGTACATGTGGGTATGAATGACCTGAGATGTACCTCCCTGGACTAGATGAAAAGAGACATAGAGGAGCTCTCAGATTATGTAGCCCAGGCGGGTATGACTCTAACCCTGAGCAGTCTCCTACCATCACCCAGAATGATACCACAGTACAAGCAGAAAATGATTGATTTCAAAAATTGGCTATGTTTCTGGTGTCATTATAAGGGGATCCAGTATCTGTCTGCCTGGGATGACATGATTGACAGACCTCGATGCTTTCCAGAGATGGCCTGCATCTGTCATCCCTGGGCTTCTGAATATTGTCCAAGGCTCTTGCCACTCCTGGAGTGCCTTTTTTAGGCGGTGTTTCAAAGACCAAATTACCACTGTAACAGCTACAAACAAAAGCAATCTGAGGGTCATGCTGCTCAATGCTAGAAGTCTAAATCTCAAAATGCACTTGCTCAAACCACTCCTTAAAATGGAGAGCATCGACATTTATGCTGTAACAGAGACCTAGTACAAGGCAGCAGAAAGCACCCCTGCACTACCAGGTATAACTCATTCCACAGAACGTGGACCAAAGTTCCAAAGGGGTGGTGTTTCCATATTCATAAAGGATGCGCACATCTCCAGACTGGTAGCCCAACATAATGGAACAGAGATACTTCACGTGCAGCTAACATTGGGCAAGACAGCGATTTGGGTCATAGCCTGCTATAGGTTCCCAACCATGTCACAAGACTCACAATCCATGTTCCTAAGCACTCTGAGGAACATTAGGGTCCAACCTAACACTGTCATACTGGGTGACTTCAACTACCCCTTCATTAACTGGGAAAACTACTCATATACCAATACACTTGCCAAAAGTTTCCTGGAATTCATTAATTGCAATGCCCTGGATCAGCTTGTTCTTACCCCCACTGGAGGTAATAACATCCTTGACCTGGTCATTACTAACATGGGCGACCGTTGCTCTACACCAATAGTCAACTCCTCCCTGGTTAGAGCCGAACACAAACAAATCACCTTGGAAACCCGCATCCCTCTCACCACCCCCTGCAAAAGTTACCACCATGAAAAACTTCTCCAAAGCTAACTTTGGGCTCATAAAAACAGAGGTGGCTAACTTCACAGCACCCATGCAAATGGAGAATAGTTGCATGACCACCAAATCATACACCAATGCACTGTATGAACATGTACACAAATGCATGGATCTCACCATACCCAATAGAATCAAGGTGTTCTCCTCCAAAAAAGGAAGCCAATCTAGTGGTCCCCTGTCATAAACAAACTCTACAAGAGAAGGAGGAAACTGATGTGGAATAAGGTGAAGTCCCAAGACTGGAAAAACTCCCTTATCAGCCTCAACAAAAAGTTGAGATCCCTCATCAAATCCTATAAAGCTAGCTATGAAAACAGAATTGCAGCAGATAGTAAAGACAGCCACAAGACCTTCTATAGTTATGTAAAGAATCTCCACAGGAATACCTAGATTTGCTCTGAGCTACTGCACAATGGTACCTCCTTGGTCAACTTCTTTGAATCAGTCACCAGGGCTGTAGATGAAGGCAAGGTGGTTCATACAGCCTACCTTGATCTGGCCAAGGCCTTTGATACTATTCCCCACTCAGGAATCATAGAAAAACTCACTAAGCTAGGCATCAACCCCTATATCACTAGGTGTATTGCAAACTGGCTCACAGGTAGAACCCACAGTGTGAAAGTAACTGACTCCAAGTCAGACTGCCAATCAGTCACGAGTGGAGTCCCACAAGGTTCAGTCCTGGGTCCTCCCCTGTTTGGTATCTACTTCTCTGAAGTCCAGGCCAACACAAAGGGACTCTGACTGATAAAGTTTGCAGACAATTGCAAGTTGGGAGCTATTATTAACTCCCCAAGTGATGTTGACATCCTACAGAAAGACCTCACTGAGACCAACGACTGGTGTCAGAAGCATGGTCTTAAGCTCAATGCCAAAATATGTGCCATCATCCCCTTTGGGAAAAACCCAGTTCCCATGAATTACCACATCGATGGTAGTCCACTGAACACAGAAGGGTGTTATAAAAGATCTGGGAACACAGGTTGACAGCAACCTCTCTTTTGACCACCACAGTGGTCAGAAAGTCCTTCTATGTTGCACATCTCATTACTAAGGGTTTTGCATCCAGGAAGAAAGAGGCCATTGTCTCCCTCTACTCTTCCCTCATTAGGCCAGTCATCAAGTACACTGCCCCATTTGGTATGTATCTCACTAGACACCTGCAACAACTGGAGAGGCCGCAAAAGTACCTCACAAAGAGGAGCCTAGGCCTTAAACACTTGTCCTATATAGACAGACTCAAAAAACTCCAACCATTCTCTGTCTCATATTGCCTACTTATAAGCAATCTCTGTTTGACTTACAAAGGCATGTCTGACCCAGCTCTGTTAGAAATGCTACATCTAAAGAAATCCCAATCCCTCCACACCACATGCTCCAGAGACCTCAACCTCATTATCACAATCAACAGAACAAGCTGGAGGGACAGGTTCATAACCCAGAGACTGCCCATGCTATGGATTGGTTAAGATGTTGTTTAATCAGTAGTTTAAAACTGCTGAGTTAGTCAGAGAGTTTTATTTATGTGGGGATACTATTCCAGAGTTTAGCAATGTATTGGAAGTAGAGCAAGTCTCTTGCAACATTATTTGTCTTATTTGTAAGTAATAAGAATTTGTTACTAGAATGGAGGTTCCTTGATGGACAGTAGGGCAGTAATAAGTTTTGTAGTGTAGGGCATTTTTCTGGATGATGAATGAGTTTGTGAGCTGTAGTTAGTTGTGATTGTGTTAGACAGTCATGCAGTTATTTATTTATTGACATTTGAGACCAGGAAAGTCCACTGGGTCTGAAACCCATTTTCAGTAGAGACCCGAGGAGAAAAGTTCCACAAAAAATTGATACAAGTACAGATTTAACAAATTCAACAAAAAATGGCATAGAAGTAGCATATTAAAATACATGTAAAAAGCTTAGAAATATTACAGTAGAAATTGAAAGTATACATTACTACAATAATACAAAGTTACACAGCAGTATACGGGGCAGAGATTCTTTACTATGCAAAATGGTGTATGATTTATGATATGTTCCATGCATTAAGGGACAGGTTTAAGGTGGTTCAAGCCAGTTTAATTGCTTTAAGCTATGACAGTGGTGGGTCCTATGAGGGAGACTGGTGGCAAATTTAGCTATCTTATTGTAGCAGGAGGCAAGTTTCTTTCTTTGAGTATTGTTTAAGTTTGTGAGGATAGCAGCAGTGTATAAGAGAGTTGGCAGCAAGAAGGTGGTGACTAGAATGTGGTGGTCATATTTGAGACTGTCATCTATTATAATGCCTAGAAGTTTATTGTGAATAACAGTTTCAATGACAGTATTATTTGCTGACTTTATGGTAAAAGATTGCTTTTGATTTTGACAACATTTTGAGGTGAAAAGCATTAGCTTAGTTTTCTTGGGGTTAAGTAGGAGGTTTGATTCTTTGAGTCAGGTTTCTACAGAGGAGAAAGATTTTGGGATAATGTCTTGGAGCTTATTTATTTTTGAGGCCGCATATATTAATGTTGAGTCATCTGCATACTGAACTAAACTAGCATGTTGAGTGGAAGTCATTAATAAATATATTAAATAGTAGAGGACCCAGGATAGAGCCCTGAGGAAAATCATTAGTAACCGGTTGAAAGGATGAGTAGGTTTGTTGCCATCCATTTAGGTAACTAAGGAACCATAACAAGGAATATAGTGAAAGTCCTACTGAGGAGAGTCAAATGAGTAGTTGTTGGAGGAAGACAGTATCAAATGCTTTTGACAATACTAAAAGCAAGGTGGATACAAGCAGACCATCATTTCTATGTCAATTTATTATACTGGTAAAATGTTGTAGAGCAGTAGTGGTGCTGTGCTGGGGCCTAAAGCCATGTTGTGTTTCTGAGAGCAGGTTATTTGAGGTTAGCTATTGCATCAGCTGCATACGGAAGCATTTCCCTACTATTTTGGAGATGGGGAGAGAATCGCTATCGGTCTGTAGTTATTAAACTCTGTAGATGTGCTGCTTTTTTTGCAGTGGTATGATATAGGATTTTTTTCCACAGTGATGGGACTTATCTTTCTGCTGTGGACCTATTAGTATGGACACAGGAAAGGCTATGACTTCTGCAGCTATTTTTAGGTAACCTGGTGGTAGTTGGTCTACAGCTACAGCAGTAGTTTTTAGTTTAAGGAGCAACTTCCTTATGAGTGAGGTAGGTATTGGACTAAAATTGAAGAGCAGTGAGTGGTTTTGATTGGACAGGGGTAGAGCGAGGGGGGCAGATGTGTTAGTGTCTAAGACAGATAATACTGAATTTATAAGGTAGCAATTAAACTGTGTGGGGATAGGGTCTGTCATATCATCTGTTTTTGGAGAGGGATTAGTGGTCTTGCCAGAGTAGAGTAGTTTATTTAGTGATAACCAAAAAAGTTTTGGGTTACTTATATGTTTGTCTTGTTGGTTGGTATAGTGTGTTTGCTTATCCTGTTTGATATGGAATTTTGCAAGGTTTTTAAGATGTCTAAACTGCTGGAAGTTGTTTTTAGTTCTATTTTTATACCATTTTTTTTCCGGCCTTTATCCCTTGTTATCATGATTTTTTTTTGTTTCCTTTTCAGCCATAGTGCAGGGGTTGGACTTTACTCATATATTATGTACTGGTGCTAGATTATTTAACATCTGTAAGAATACATTATTACAGTGTTCTACAGCAGTATCTAGTGGCATTCTTCTAAGTACATTCCTGTTACATTTTTTAGTGTTTTGTTGAAAATGTCATTGATAAAATTGGTTGCATTTTCTATTTTATTATAGGTAATATGTTTATCTAGGCTATGATGAGTTTTAATAGAATATGTTGGTAAGTTTCTGATGAAGTTCCTGTGTTTTTGGATTGAAAGCGCTAAAACTGTGGTGAATAAATGTTTGGCTGCGACTTTTGGTGCAGTGTTTTTATTATTTTCAAGTTTACATAGTATGCTGTTTTGTGGTTTATTTTATCATGTGGTCACTTATGCTATGTGAGAGGCAGTCTGCTTTTGTCAGTTTGGCCGAGATGCTAAATTGCAATACATTTTGGATCTGTATCCTCTTGTTTTTGCCTTTACTTTTGTCAATTCGTCTGGTTTGTTTGTAAGAATCCAATCTAATCTTGAGTGTCTCTCTGACGTTTTATTGATTCTAGTAGGTGTGGTTAATTGTCTAAAAATGGAACTATTATAGAGGGTAAAGTTCTTTGTTTTAGGCTGCCATAATATTTATAATTTACATACAAAAAATTCAAACTGCAGACTTCACTGTTACATACATATCTATTTGCTTGCAGGGACACTTCCATAGAAAAATAAAAACACACCAAAGAGACAGTTGAGTGCATTAAGTCGATGTTGACTGTACACAAATACTAGCTCAGAGCTGATATTGGTTTAATAACTGTCTCAGGCAAGGAGAAATAAGAAAGGAAGGGGGGAGACCAAGGGTGACTTCCTTGAAGTTATGCAGTTCCACTAAAGAAAGACAGGAGGATATAAATAATGGGAGTAACAATTCTAGAAGAAGTGAAGAGAAATATAAGAGGAGGAAATAGTTTGAGTAGGAGGAGTAAATGTCACTGTCTGTTAGGAAGGAGAGAGTAAAAGCTGACCAGCAGGATGTCAGTGGAGGGGGGTTTAAAAGACTATAATTTATTTATTTGACATTTGTTGACCAGGTTATTCTGACTAGGCAGATGCCCTTTTTCAATGGAGACCTGAGGAAAAAAAGCTCCAAAAGATACATACATAGTAAAATATGACAAAAGTAGTTAAGTAAAAAGAAATACGGTAAATTACAGGGACTAATTACAATTACAATGCATGTTCACAAAGAATTATAACAGGTACTAATTGCAGTTACAATAACATGTTCACAAAGAATTAAATTCACATATTTGTAGTAAGTTTAGGGTAACATGCAAGTTTCCATACAGCCTATTTTTTGCATAGGTGCTAGAGATAAATTAGACTCAGGAAACAGGTGTTGAGATAAAGGAAAAGCAGAAAGGGAGAGGTACATTAAGTAGGGTCAGAGCAAGAGCAAGTCCAATAATTTAATAGGTGTTGTTTTAGAGTTTTTTGAAACAATTATGGTTAGAAATAGATCTTAAGTTTAAGGGCAGTTTATTCCATGCCTTGGCAACTGAGTGATTGTAGAAAACTTTGCCGAGGGTTTTTTGGGGGATTGTAAATTTCCAGGAGTGAGTTAAATGTAGTTGAGGTAGAAGGAGTAGATGGTGAAATTCAAGCATCTGTAGGTTTTTTAGAGATATGCAGTGGTGAACAATAGGGTTGATTTGCTGAGAATCCTGCAATTCAAAGCTATTGCTTACAAACTGGGCCACTGAAGCACTTGTCATCAGACTAGTCACTATGCAGGCTAACATATACACACAAGACTGGATGCCTCTAACACTTACTTAAATCCCAAGACTAGAGGTGGTACACAGCTTGTCCTAATTAAATGGTGATTGGATTGAATGGACTCAGACTGCCTATTTGGATAGGAATACTGTGTGTAAACTTATGTTTTCAGTGAACCCGTTGAAAAAAGAGAAAAAGATGTATTTAAGCTTCAGAAGAAATCCAATTAAATGACTATGGAATGAATTATATGCAACTGAACACTGCCACCAGTAAATGCACCAAGACTGTAAGTGGTATCTTTATAAATACAGAAATTAAGTTCTGTAATACAGTTGTTGTAATGATACCACTTGGCTTACCACCTTAAACAACACATCCTCAAAGTGAAACAAATGGTACTATTTTGTTAACACCCTTACAAATTAAGGACATTACTCTTCCAAAAATCAGCTTTTTAGCACCAGAACAACAAAGGAACATTAAACAATTAAGGATAAGGCAGAAAAAATTAAAATCTATCAGTTTAAAATTTATTTAAAATCTATTTGTTTTCAATAAAGATGTATGATTTCTTAACAAGTTAAATTACTTGATTACTATGAAGTTTTAACTGAGCTTGTCTACAGTGCATGCTTCTTTTCTCCTGATTTTTGTAGGATTCTCAGCCAGCATCTTTGCTGCTGAGTATGAGTTATCCCTGTAGTCTAATACATATATGTGTGTGTGTCTGTATGTAGATATATATATATATATATATATATATATATATATATATATATGTGTGTGTGTGTGTGTGTGTGTGTGTGTGTGTGTGTGTGTGTGTGTGTGTGTGTGTGTGTGTGTGTGTGTGTGTGTGTGTGTGTGTGCATGTGTATATATATATATATATATATATATATATATATATATATATATATATATATATATATATATATATATATGGGAGTGGAGCATCTTGTCAATAAGTCCATTCATTGACAATTGAAAAAGCCAGTACAGCTGACTGAAAATCAACTGATTGAAGTGTACTGGCTTTTTCACTATCAGATCCTGGTCCAAAGGGATCAGGAAATTTGTTCTTTCCCACTGTAGTGCAGTTTCTTAGCTTGTATATATAATTAGCAGGGCTGTGAGGGTGAATAGTCTATTAAAGTTTTTTTTACCCTTTGCGGATCAACGACTTTACTGTTTGACTATTAGTTTATAATAATATGTAGTTAGTGATTAGGTATGTTGATGAAAGGTTAGGTTCCCATTTCTCTCTCTCTGTATGTGTGTGTGTGTGTGTGTGTGTGTGTGTGTGTGTGTGTATATATATATATATATATATATATATATATATATATATGTGTGTGTGTGTGTGTGTGTGTGTGTGTGTGTGAGTGTGTGAGACATCCAGTGATATTGTGCGGCACAAGCCTGATGAGAGAATAAGTTACAATCCCATGGCATGCAGTATTATATATGCCATGCACACTCCCACATGCATTATTGCAGTTATAAAATGGGCATCTATATTTTTGCAGTTTCAACATTTTACATTTAGTAGTTTAAGAATGGGAATTAAATATTTTGTAATGTAATTTAATGTAAAATAATTCCTCTGCCCACTTTAAATGATAGTTGTGCAGGGTTGTAACATTTTAATTGTGTGTAATTTTAGTCTAAAACTTTCAGGGTAGTCATTTATGGGACTCTTCTGTCAATCTGGTGTGCTGGATTGCACAGTCCAGTTTATAAATAGGTGCTTGCTATCACAACATAATACATCAGCTGAGATCAGACAGGGGAAAGAGTCCAACCGATCTATCTATCTATCTATCTATCTATCTATCTATCTATCTATCTATCTATCTATCTATCTATCTAAATCAATAGACAGTGCTTCATTAATATGTATACTGCTTCCCATGTAGCACAGCCTCAAAAATGTTAATAAGAATAATCATTTTGGCATGCAAGAGTGGGTTTAAATTTACCAGAGTAAATTCACAAAGCAACCAAAGTACTGGAAACAAATAACACATGAGGGGAAAGTAAAAGAGGGATGAGGCTAAAGAGACTGCTCCAATGTTTCTCTTTCAAAGAATTATAGAGCATAGACAAAAAGAAAGGGATAGAGGAGTGCTAAGTGAAAGACCAGATATGGTACAGTTTTTGTTGTGTTGACAACTGAAGCTGCAGATATAAATGGAATAATTAGTAGGGTGTATACAATATTGCATGATAACTATAATAATCAATTAGAGGAGGTTAGAAAAAATTGGGGCAAGAGAATGAAGTTACAAATGAAAGAAACTATAAGGTTTCCATGTGTGCAACACTTTTAGATGACTGAGGATTTTTGTATGGAGGTGTTTTCATTGGTAATTTTATACTCTGACTTTTTTATCAGGTGGATGGCAAATGCTGGAAATATGATGGTGAATAGAATAGTAACTAGGAACATGCTTTTGGGAATGTAACAAGTTGGCAATTAAAAAAAAAAAGTACTTTGACAGAAATGTCAGAGAAACAAATGGTTGTAACCATTTTTGCACAAAGATATAGGGTCTGAATTCCCTAGACATAATAAGACCTTACCAAGTTTAATGTTTTATTAATAATCATAAATCCAAAATATACAAATTAGAAATATAAAAGAAGAAAATAGAAAAGATGAGAAAAAGCCAAGAAAATGGAAAAGAAAGTAAACAACAGAAGGAGAAATATAAACTAATATAAAGGTATTAAATGTCCAGATATAAAGGACAAACTAAATAAAAAGTGCCACCAGTCGTAGAAATACTTTGTGGTAAATCCTTTATTGTGAAGCGCTTTTCGTCCGGTAGCTTCACCGGACTTCATCAGATAATCCTCTATTGCACTCATCACAGTTTAATTACACTCCCACTCAATCAGTTAATTAATTAACAGCACCCAGTTCTAATTATGCACCTTATTAACTACTCCTACTGATTCCATTTTAAATGACTATACATTATACTATACTTTAAAATAGTACATAAATACATTCAAACAATACTACCCTATAAAATCACCTAATACAAACATATATTAATTTTTAAAAAATTAAAAACATCTAGTAACTATTTTATACTAAGGAAATTACTCCCTATGGGTTATACCAACATACATTAATCCCCAAACAAGTCATTTAATTATTACAATAATACATACATCTAAAAACATTCCATTGAACACTACAGCTTACCCTATAGTCTATCTTTTAAGACTTCTTAATTTTAATATACTAGAGATGGACACTACCTCATTTAAACCAGGCCATCTACTAGCAACAAAACGTAATTGCCATATCACTTCATGTGTTTATACTAAAAGACTTGTATATCCTCCCCTGTTGTCCGCTATTATTTGATCAATAACCCTAAATTTAAAAGTATGCCCTTGATTGGCAGATACATGTCTTGCTAAAGCATTATCTAGTTTAATTTTGTTTATACTTAAAATATGTTCATATGTTCTTTCTCTCATTTTTCTGTCTGTCTTGCCTACATAAAATGCTGGGCAAGACTGACACTGGGCCACATACACCACTGATTTACTATTACAATTGTATTTTCCCTCATTTTTATATACTTTATTCCTTATTTTATAGGATTCTCCAGTAATCATATGTCTACACATACTGCAAGATTCACATTCGAACATTCCTGGTGTTTGTACAAATTTCTTCCTGTCATATTCCACTAAATTTTTTACCTTTTTAAAAAATGACTGCTGTTTTTTCCCCAGTCTAATTAAAAAATCTTTATCTATCATAAAAATTCTCCAATTCTTTACAATAATTTCTCTAATGAAATAAGCTTACATATATATATATATATATATATATATATATATATATATATATATATATATATATTAAATCAACCAATAAGCAACTAGAAATCATTATTCAATTAAAACTCATTTACAATTAATTTAGTAATAAATGAATACATAAAAACTTCATGGATATTGAACATTGATAAAATTGTTTAAATCAAATCACCGTTACTTATAAACCTTTAACTTCCTATTTTTCAAAAAGTATTTTAGGTTGACAGATTCATTTAGCCCTGGATACCTAACTGCCTTCAATTTTATTTACCACTTTGCTTTTGAACATAGTACCATTTCGTGTATAAGCTTGAACATTCCTTATATTACTTAAGGACATAATACAGTTCTCAGATTTAAATTATATGTTAAGAGCATTTTCCCATTTGATTTCACCTGGATATTATTGCTCAGCGTTATATTATAAATCATAGATATTTGTTTCTTCAACTTAAAATTAAAAGGCTTCTGAACCAGCTGCTCACAGATTAAGAATACTTTCAGTCCTTCAGATAATTTATCCAAAAAGTTACATCTAAGCTATCATTAGTAAAATATAATATCCAATTAAGCTTAGTAATTTCCCTAAAGTAGTATTTACACAGTGTAAATATTCCTCAATATTATCATCTCCCCAGGGTAATTTAAATAACTTAACCACTTCTAATAATCATCAAGATCTGTTTTACAGTTCAATCTCCAGAGCAGAAGGGTTGTTTCTATTAACTACATAATTTATCAATGTAGTAACAAAATTGCAGTGCATGAAGCATGGTGATTACTCTCTGATATTAAAAAAAAACAAATCAATTAAGCTCTAAAGTGGAATGAGACCTGACCTTAACAAATGTTAAGCACCCCCCTTAATTTGTTAAGGCTGAGTCTCAGGCTAGGCAGTAACATCTGCTAGTACTATCCAGCATATGACAGTAGCAGAATAAAAGATTTATTTCTGCCTGTCTGTACCAATCACGTGTCCCTAACTTCCTGTTATAAACTTGGAAACTTACTAGTATAACATGATGTGTGTTTGCCTGTATTCTCTAATACATATGAAGTCTGAAAGTTAAATGTGTTCCATTATTGTATTAATTCAATACTCAGTAATTTATCCAAAAAAAAAAAAAAACAGAGACTTTATGAGGAGCAGACCAAACATATGTGGCAAAATCTGGACATTCTGTGAAAATCAGGATAGTTTAGTTGAGAACCATGAAAGGTAAATGTAAATGAAAGTGACTGTGTGTACACTGCCTTTCTTACAGTGCTTGCTAAGCAGAACGTTATGGCTTTGAAAGTCAGCAAAACAATTTAGCATTTTTTTTTCTTTTTTACTATAACTAGAGTAAATGGAATAGATAAAGCTCCATGCACTACAAAGATTCACAATCGGGTTGTCAATCCAAACCTACTATTATGAGTTGCAAGAACAAATCCACAGGTGGTGTGATCAATAAGGCGAATATAAAATGGCATTTATTCAATGAATATAAAAAAGATGTTTTTTATATATCGTTTTATATTCGTTGAACAAATGTGTTTTATATTGGAACCATCTTTTTATAATCATTGAATAAATGTGTTTTATATTGGAACCATCTTTTTATATTCATTGAATAAATGTGTTTTATATTGGAAACATCTTTTTATATTCCTTGAATAAATGTGTTTTATATTGAAACCATCTCTTTATATTGGTTGAATAAATATGTGTTATATTGGGACTCTGAGGATTATTGGTCTCACCACCTGTGGATTTGTTGTTGCAGTTTTGGTTTCTTTTTCCTTTGGCAGCATGCTTTGTTTTTTATTTACTACTATGAGTTCTCAACATGGATGCCAAGATTCGCCTTTTGAGCTTAGCTCTTGAAGGGAATTTCTTGGCATCCATGTCTTGAACACATAATAAATCAACAAGGATCTACAACCCTCTCATAATAGTCTATATTATTATACTGAGTATTTATAATATTCCAAAAAAATAAACCCCACTGTACATCTAAAAATATCCAGTGTGGATAATCCACCTAAATCATAATGTGCTTATAAAACCCTTCAGGAGATTCATGGAGATCCACCTCTCCATAGAAATGTAATTATCACCCTTTTAATCTTACTATATCAAACAAATGTAAGTGAAGAAACAATTTTTGCAAAGGAAATAAAATTAAAGGGAGAATCAACATTTTAATAATATAAATTTGTCCACAGAGTGAAAAACATCCATAATGTAATGTTCTTAATTTTCCTTTAGTTTTCTCATAATAATTCATATAGATTCCCATAAGTCTTTTCATATGTTGTACCATATTTTACTCTTAAGGATGTAAATTCATTAACTAAGGGGATATTTAATAGCCTGTCTTTCTCAACACTACCATTCTTAAATAATACTAATCTTTCCAATTTCATATAATTAATTATACATCCAATAATTTGGATAGCTTTAGCTCTTCTAAACACACAGTTAAGTTTCTTAATATCCTTATCAAAGTCATTTGCAATTATTACAGTATCATCTGCTTATGCTATCACAGAAAGTTCCTATTGTTAATGCTCAAAGGTTTTACTTCTTTTTGAATATTAAGGAAGAAAGGATTTATAGATATTGCAAATAGCGGATCTGACAGAGGGCATCCTTGCCTAATACCCAAAGAACATTCAAATGTGCTTGATTTGCTGTTATTTACTTTAAGATGAGCTTTAATAAACCTATATAAATTCATAATTCATCCAATAATATTATTAATGTTATTAGGAAATTTATAATGGGCAAGTGTTTTCCACATATAAACCCCATTTATATCATCAAATTTTAGGTGCATCTAATTTCAGCATATTGACCTTTCCATGCCCCATGTTCTTCTGAACATAAATTACTCTAATATTTGAATTTTTGTATATTGCTTCTGGCACTGGGAAGCCAACAATTTACCTATCATATATACATTAATAAAGTAATTAGTAAATATTCATTTACTTTTCAAAATCTGCCTATCAATTTCATATTTTACCTAATCTGATTTGTTTCCTTCTACAAATTAATGCATTTGTCATAATTCAAGGATAATAAACTGGACATCATAAAAATTTGTTCATTACCTTGTTTTATCATATCATCTAATGTTCACAGATTATGTATAACATAGGCAAGAATGCAACCGTACATATAGGCTTTAAATCCCTCCCACTGATACTGCATGAAGACTGGTGAATTTTTGTTTTCAGTCTAATGATGATTTATTTCAGTTCATATCATATCACAAAACGTATTGGATTCAGACCATTTAGCAAACATTTTCCTCTTTCTATATATTATCCAATTAATACTAACCAACAAAGTAATATTTATCACTGTGTGGTCTGTAAATGAAGCCACAATAAATTTATTATCCAAATAGAAGAACTCCAAAATCACTAGAAATTAATAAGAAATCTATACATGTGGATAATTTGTCTTTATGCGACATATATATGTATTGTCTCTTCTCAGCATTATTTTTTCTCCATGTATCTACTAAACGTTTTCACATAATAAAATCATTTAGCACTCACCCATGCACTAGATGGTAATTGGGTCTTATTGGAGAGCCTAACCTATCCAAACTTGCATCCAAAATTACATTCCAGTCCTCTCCTGTTAACACAGAAACATTACCTAGCTCTTACAAGTTATACTCTATATATTATATATTATATATATAATATATATATTATATTCTTTCAGTTATACTACTCAAAAAGTTATATTCATGGAATGACCATAAATGGATGCAACTAAAAATGTATGCACCTCTTTCCCTAGAGTGATAGTAATTACCCCACCTTTCATTCCATGAATCAAATTATCAATTGAGCATTCACATTCTGGATTAATCATAATTGCAACCTCAGAAGAATTGTAAGAACCAAAATTGCTCAATAACTTAGTTATCAATTTGCATCTACTACATAAATTCAAACATATATTTTCATTGAAATGAGTCTCTTATAATAGTATAGTCTTCTCTTGTCTGTCATCCAAATATTTCATTATTTTCTATATTTAGCAAATGTATGCTCAACTCTAGTTGAAAAATTATACTGAGCTGCTCTCTACTTACTTCTGCTTGCTTGCTTGCTTACTGTGGGATTTGAAGTCTTCTTAAGACACACAGTCTTGCTGTGCTGTTTACTGCTGAATCAGACACACATCATGACTCCATCTGTCAAGCCTTTCAAATTGCACACTGATAAAGAAATATATTTTGCAGCTATAAGCACAGTTACAGATAACTTATTTTATAACAAACCACACGTAGTCTGTCAGATTTGTAGCATATATTTACAAAGTTTTCCTTCATTACAGATATGAATGATGACTTCTACAAAATACCTCTCTGTCCTTCTCTCACATAACTGAATTACTACAATAGCTAAATACAGAGCTAGTCACGCACACAAGAGGTTGTTATTTCCTCAGTATATTTTTCTGGCCTTCTATGGGAAGTCACATAATGTCTGTTTTAGACTTTTCTATTGTCCTTTTGTGATGTAAGCACTTTTGCTGATGTGAGGATGCCATTCTGAAAGGAAACATCTGTATAAGCTGTTCCTACTGGAAAAACATCACGTATTGCTGAATTTATAAAAAAGGATGTCTGTTAATAGATATTTGTTCTGCAAACATGAGAAAATCATATAATCCTTGCTTTCCAATATTGCTTTGTTAGGCTTTTCTTTTTGATGCTGTGAAGAGAAGCCTGTCTGTTATACATATAGTATGAATGCACATTTTACATTACTAAACTCTATACATATATTCAAGCAAACTTTTTATTCTATAATTTATCTTTCAGCATATTTATATTCATAATATCTAACAAGTCCCTCTGTTTTTAAACATACTCAAAACATTCCATATAAAAAACACATTAATTTTATATAAAACCTTTAGTCTTTTTTGATACAAGTCAAAATGCAATTTTTACATAGTTAATACAATGATATTAAAGTATTACTACCAAAACTGAATGTATTTAACAACTTTTTCTTTTGCAGACCATTCTGTGAAAATATTTTATCAGTTATGAGCTGTGTCTGTTTTAATTTTACTTGATTAATTTATTATTTTGCAAGCACATAATTTAATTTATGACTTAGAATTGTTTCATTAACTCTTTGCAACTGTTGAATTAACTATAAGAGACAATAACTATGTGCTACTGCAAGCATTTATACACTGCTGAAAATATACAGTTTTAATGTCATTTTAACCATCACATTGTGTTCATGTCTCTGAACTGCTCAATAACATCTTGGTAAAATACTGAACTGGGCTTAGACACACAGACTGTTTGCTATTTATGCATTTCAATTTACTAGGTACCCTGGACCCATTGTTTTCTTTACTAGACATTAAGACTTTTCTACTGAATTTTTCTGCATTTGTACATACAATGACTATAAAGTACATTTAGTCTAATCTTACAAATTTAATAACATTAATATTAAGCAAAATGTTGGAAAATGTTTGTCTCTTTAGAAATATCTAGTGGAATTGACACCAAATGCATATGTCCTGTTATTTTAACCTACATACTCAGCAATTAAAAATATTCATGCTTTTTTATACCAACATTGTTTTGCCAAAAACATATTAAAAATAGTGACCATTCTTGCTATTAGAAACATTTATGCATTTTGCATATCTTTATTCTCCCTTGTATAGCTGTAATCAATTTTAAATCATCTCTTGTTTAACCATTATGATAGCTATTAACAACTTGTAAAATATCTTATCCTGTCAGGTTTAATCCAGTTTACCAGTATTTCTAATACACTAATACCTGTTTTTTCCTCTCATAAAAGAGTATTGTCAAGAAGGAATGAGATATTTTTCCTGTAGCTTTATTTTAGACCCTTATTATTTATTTTTATGTAGCTTTATTTCAGACCGTTGTTTATTTTTTCTGTAGCTTTATTTCAGACCCTTGTTGTTTATTTTTCCTATAGCTTTATTTCAGACCCTTGTGCAGTATTGCTTATACAGTCAGTGTAAAACTGAGAAACTGCCCCTCCCCCTGTAGTACTTCAGCACTGTTTACCTGCTTTATGCTGTGAAAATAGAATGTATGTTAGCCCAACACTTTGGTTATACATTTATTTTATTAGGTTACTAAATAAAGCTTTCACTGTTTACTACCACAAGCAGACATTTACACCCTCCTGCACAACTGATTTGAACTGCATGTATACTGTAGCCCATTTGCTGGCTGTACTGGATGCAACTGAGTTTTTTTCTTCTCTTTTAACATTTACTTGCAAACAGATTATCAGTGACATCTATGCACAATTGTGGCATTTTATTACAATTACCAAATAGTGTTGCTTGTAAACATTTTAACAAGTATGTTTTAATAACAATGATGCTTTAGAAAAACTCAAGCTACTTGTCTGGCAATCAGTCTTGTTGTTTATCTGATCTTTCCAACATTTCCTGTAACTATTCATTCAGTCTAGGAAGGTCTGAGCTCACATTTTATACTCTATAAACTATAATAAATGATTTTGGCATTTTTCCTTTAATGTGATTGTGATTTGCATAACTATGCATTTATACAACATAAATAGACATCATTTTACAATTACCTTACATGGATTTCAGTATATATATTTTTTTATTTATTTAACTATTTAACTGTCCTGCCATTAATTTTACAAAAACTGTTTGACAAATACCATCTGTGATTTTCATTTTAAAATTTAGAACTTTAACTGCTTGGTGTTACTATACAATTATAACATATGTTTATTTATATTTGCTGTTGTCTGCCTTTTGCTTTTGTGCATTGTAAACAAATGTACTCTAGATGAAAAGAACACACATGCATGTCTGTCTTGTATCTTTATACAAGCATGTCATGTCCCTACCATCCTAGCATGAATGCTTAACCATTTTCAAAACATAAACATATTATAAAATATATTTCTTTTGCACAGATTAACTGTGTATGCAGGAAATTCCCAGTCTTTGTCAGTTGAGCTAATTTATTTCCTTTATCCTGCAACTGCAGTTGAATTTCCTGTGATGTTGCATGGTCTTTCTGACATTCTTTAGTAAGCTGTTCTGCTGAATTTGAAACTCCTATGCACTTTTGAAAAGATGTGTGTATAACTTGTCTAAACTTCCTGAATTCATTGTGTCTGTCTTTTAG
The DNA here is from genome assembly GCF_019279795.1 of Protopterus annectens. Classification (NCBI taxonomy): domain Eukaryota; kingdom Metazoa; phylum Chordata; order Ceratodontiformes; family Protopteridae; genus Protopterus; species Protopterus annectens. The sequence goes on along the minus strand of NC_056732.1, from coordinate 1,120,677,464 downwards.
AAGTTTATTACATTTCTTTGTAACAAAATGTACTAGAGTTTCTATCAGTAACTGATTTGACTGTTGTTGCAACTCTGAAATAAACCTTTTACATCTGGTGACAGAACATAACTGTCTAACATTTGAATATAATGTCAACATATTAACTTTTCTTGGTTCTTTACCTTTACAATTTTTGTCTGTACAGTCTAACCTTTGGATAATGTCATGCACTGTATTTTTATGACATTGTACACATAATAAACATTTTTATACCACACATGATTTTATTTCAGATACCAGTCAAATATTATAATCCATTTGCATAATGCCTTACTATCAAATTGCAATCCATTTGCAAAATGCCTTACTATTAGCTTGCCCTAATAAGGTTTTACATTTGCTAATATGCTGTATATACATTTATTCTGTTATTATTATTACCTCTATGGCATTCATACTGTATGTAACACAGAATAATTTTCTTACCAGTCAACAGACAGGCAGATGGCCAAGCTGCTTTACTGTAGATGGTTGAAAAGTTTCTGTAGTCACTTGTGAAGTTGGTACAGCAAAACTGGCAGATTCAGTCTTACAACCTCGTCTTGTACCTTTTCTGGAGAATTTATGGAACTGCCCACCTTTGTGCAATGCAGTCTCACCGGATTTAGACGTCTATTAAACTGTATTGCTACAAACTGTTGAAAACTGTAGAAATCTGAAGTACTTCACATAAACGTTACTGTGCTTTTACAGGAGGGACATTACCCATTCACTCCCCCTGTTTTTGGATACAGGCTAGGAACGTTGTCAAAGGATCACCATTGAAAAATTATATTGAGCTGCTCTCTGCTTACTTCTGCTTGCTTGCTTGCTTACTGTGGGATTTGAAGTCTTCTTAAGACAAACAGTCTTGCTGTGCTGTTTACTGCTGAATCAGAGACACATCATGACTCCATTTAAACTGAAAAATTCCATTTGCATTTTGCTATCAATTTAAATATTCCAAACAATTTCACATACTTTTTCAGATACATAATACTAAAAGGATATGTCAGCCAAATGTACTATACTCATGAGAAAGGAACAAAGGAAGGTGAAATAATTAAAAAAAAAAAAAAAAACAAAGTGACACATTAAATGTCTCAAAAGGAGCCATAGAGAATCTGGCAGGCAAAGTTGTGGCTCAGATATCCAATAATCTTAATACATAAAGTTCATGCTTGTTTTTTGCTTGTGATTCAGAAATAAGTAACACAGACTTCCATACAACTCTAGTTTCACAGGATAAACAAATGATGATCTCACTGGTTTTCCCCAAAGCTTCTTTCTAATTTCAACACAATTCTTCCTTCTTATTATTACTTCATATGGTGGACTGGTGTATATGTAGATGCTGGCACCATTTATCTGAACATATTTCTTTCCAATAGCTGCTGCTAATATTCTTTCTGTTTACAAATTTTGGTAAGCTTTACCATAATTAGTCTTGGATATTTATTCACTGCACCGTGCTGTGTATTGTTGGTAACTCAGCGATATCTGTCTATTTC
>NC_056732.1:1120460159-1120675432 GCF_019279795.1 Protopterus annectens | reverse complement strand
CACTCACACACTAACCCTACATATACTGGGCCAATAAACAGTGGTGTATTCCAATGCCTGACTGTGGTATGTGGGACATGTGTCAGTCTGGCCTTCAAACCTGTAAAATAACTGGTTAGGGTACCATATACTGCAGCAGCATGCAACATCACATAAACAGGACCAAGAAACAATTTTATTATCTATCACAGTCTGTACACATGCCAAGGTGCAATATTCACATTACACATTCTGTTGACAATCACCATTAAGTACACAGACCTCACTACTGTTACACACACTACAACAGAATGTCCAGGTTTTGTCCTGAATTATAAGGCTTACTATACATAACATGTCTAGCAGTCTGATATCTCTCCACTCGGAATGTTTTCAGGTATGATGTCAGTAAATAATGATGCACTGAACATATGCACCTCTTACTGCACTGACATATGTACAAAGGTTGACAGGAGTTGTGATTGGAGGCACTAACACAGGGCCAGCATTGACATGCTGCTGTGATAAACCCATACATTTACTGGTGTAACAGTGTTTTGTTGGCGATATATGTCTACTGAGGCGGTACAAAGATTAGTAACTCACATGGCTGTCCCGTATGTACTGACTGGTAATCCTCAGATATGCTACTGCATTTCTAAAGATAGGAAATGTGTGAGTAACACAATACATGTAAGACTCCAAACACTGGCCAGTCTGGCAGATAGCCCTACAGGTGAGTTTCCCCAACCACATAACACTGTCATGACAGATATTAAATCATGTAGACCAGCCATATCCACACAAACCCATGTTAAGCTCAACATTACTTCAAATGCAGAAGAGCAATACTTACATTGCCTGTCCTCATGGTTCTGAATATCCCCTCCTGTTTGTTGGCCTGTTTCCACAGTAGGTATGTTGTAAGAGGTATATCCAACTACCCTCTGTGGGATGCTGTTTGTCAAAACCCACACATGAAGTCCTGCTCACAGTGAATAAAAAGGCCAACACCCACATGCAAAGTGCTTAGTTATAGGAGTGTGTTTCAATGCAATTGGCTATAGGAATGATAATGCACAGCTTCTTCCACATGCAGTCAGCTAGTGGGGACTGCAATTTTGTGCACAGGCCATCAGCTGATCGTGAGAGCATCACTTACAAAACACAAGCTGCTGCCCGGGAAACAAGCCGGTGTACTTTCTTCAGCATCTACCAGAGAGGTGGGAGAGTGAGAGAGACAGACAGAGACATAAGTAAGAAAGGAAGGAGTAGGAGTATCAAGAGCCAAGCATGTTTGTGTTCGATCCATGGGTGGAGAGGGTATCTAAAGGGCAAAATATGATGGTTGCCTATATTGTAAAGTGCTAATCCATACTATCATATTAAATTCCACATGGATGTACACATTTATGGCTGAGGATTGTTGACTAGAATCTCGTTACATAATGTTTGGAAAAGTGTTGGCCTTGTAATGTTGACAATGGGACATGTAGCTCCTCAATATGATGCTGTGGCAAAATCCATACTGCGGTGGACCCTGTCATTACACAATCACCCCAACACCCAATAGTGACAGGACACTGATAATACACACAAGCACACACTTACCAGCACTGCGTTTTAACCCTCTACCTGACTATGTATTGCTATTACATTGTTATGCAGTTATTGGCTGCATGGAGAGCTTACATGTTGGAGAGCTGTCCAAAGGTATCTTTGAAGGTGAGTGACATCAGCAACAGTGATAAAGGAGGGATAAGGGAAGTGTAGTACATTTGGCTGTCCACAAAAGCAGGTGTCAAGGAAGACACAACCACATTCTCTCAGGGACTCACACGCATTATCATAGTTGGCAGAGTCAGGATTAGAACTCCTAACTAACTAGCTTGCTGTATTACAGTATTATGCAAGTATCACATGCATCACAGAGCATATCAGGCTGATATATGACCAAAGGGTTATTTCAAGGTGACTGACACCAGAAGGCATGCTACAGTAGGGCAATGGGAGATGTAGTGAGTGTGAATGGCTTCAAAATCATTAATCTCCAAACGCACACACACACACACACACACACACACACACACACACACACACACACACGCACACGCACACACACACTTGCCAGTACTGATATGCATGGGTTCATTGCTACACAGGTATGTAGTAGTTGACTGTGCCAGAAGGCTGTTTAAGGCTAGGCAAAGGGTATGCCTTGGTATCAGGCCACATGACAATGGTCTCCAGTGTGGCTCAGGAGTGTAGTCCTTGGATTGGCCCACACAGGTGGGTACTGTATTCACCATCCACTCATCTGTGTTACTACTGTGTGTGGCCAGTGCTGTGCAATCCTTGCCATGTATGTGATCTATATTCCATAACATGAACAGTGATGGGTTGTGCACATGTCCCACATGCATGTTCTGTGATGTGTGGAAGTGTACCTGGGTCTCTGGGGCATGTTGTGTGGACAGATTATCATCTGATGTGGCATTCCTGACCTCATGTGGTGAGAACTGGCTATAGAACAGAGGTCTTGCTTGCACCTACATTGACAGCATGATACAGGTATTCAGTGGAGTTAGTGGCTTCTGTCCATACAGGGCATTTGTATAAGGCATGGTATTCCCTTTTTATTGTATTTTTTATTTTATTTTACATTTGTTAACTGGGCTAGTCTAGCTGGATACATGTCCATTTTCAGTAGAGGCCCAGGGAGAAAAGCCCAAGAAACATACAGAATTAATATAAAAGTCAAAACAGATCAAACTAAAAACAGCTATTGTTTCATAAAACATTAGTTATTAAAAAGTACAAAATACAATACTCATAGTGAGCATAAAATAGGCAGTAAGCAAAAGGGTAATGTACAAGAGAGGGTACAATATAATATATACATAATTTGTATTTGCAATAACATAGTATATTGATTCTTTAAGGGTAAGATTATAGAGATGTGATGATTAGTGTAAGGAAAAAGTTATGGTTAGTACAGGACCATAGCCAGTGTGTATTGAGAAATAGTTTTAGATTCATTTTAAAAGTGAGAGAAGTCTGAGTTGTGAGTTCAGTGGGTAAGATTCCATAGTTTTCCAACAGTGTTAGAGAACAGGGAGTCACCTGCTGAGTTGTTGATGTGGAAGTATTGATCAGCAGTTTGCTTGAAGTTATTAAGATTATTGTAGTGTAATGAGGCTAGAGAGTACAAACATCTGTTCATTGTGGATAACACCCACTCAGTCAGGAGATGTTACACATCAGTACATTCTGTACTCTATACCCTTTGTGAGTTACAGCATTTTCAGACTCTACAGTTGTTGCAGGTGTCCAGTGGGGAACATAGCAAATGAACACTGTAAGCAATTAGTTGCCTATTGTAGGGATGTCACAGGATGCTGTGTCTTTTACTTATAGTTATTACAAATACTTGCTGGATAACACCCACTCAGTCAGGAGATGTTACACATCACAGTACATTCTGATGTCAGTGGCAGTGTTGTGGTCAACAGGCATGTAGTCCACTGCAATCACACCATGGTTACTATCGGTGGGCAATATCCAGGGAACTACCAATATAGTGGTTGTTGCCTAGCCAAGTGTGTTTGCGTATGAGAAATGGATGGAGAGTGTTCTCTAGGTAATACAAAGGTTTGCCTATATTGTTCATCAATCCATAGTGTCACATGTAGGGCTATGGATTGTCTACACCAGCCTCTCTGCTGTTTGACATCTGTTCATTGTGACATATAGTAGGTCCTCAGTATAAGAATTTAAAACGCACCCCACAATGAATCCTGTCATTACACAATCACAGCAGCCTCCACACAGGATACTGATTACAAACACACATTTGCCAGTACTGAGATTCAACCCCCTACCTAGCTATGTATTGTTATTACAACATACCACATTTATCACACATGCCCACGGAGTTGATTGGATGGATGCTGTCCCAAGGTACTTCTAAGGTGAGGAACATCACCAGCCCTTGTAAATACTGGCATTGGGTGATGTAGTGAGAGATCTCAAAATAATTTCACCCTCATCACACATTTACATTTGCAGGTGAGGTTCAAACCTCTATCTAACAACCATTACAGACCACTATATTGCATATTTACCACATGCACCACTGACTTGACATGGTATAGATTTCATGAACTAACAAAAAATATTGAACAGCAAATTAATAACAAAAGCACGAGGATGAACTGGAGCAGAGAAAAATAAAATTTATTAAGCTTTTGTCACAATTACCAATGACTTCTTCAGAATACACTTGTCATTTAAAATCACCAAATACTCTATCCAAACACATTAGCATATTTAATTGAATCATTCACATCCATTTTAAAAAGACAGGCTCAGGAAAAAATGTTTTAGTACCAAATGATATTATATTCAAGCATGAAAATAAAATAAATATGGTATAAGGAAACCTATGTATATATATATATATATATATATATATATATATATATATATATATATATATATATATAAAACAATTGTTTAAAACCACGTCACATGAATTGTGTGACCCTATTTTCAAAATAAAATCAGCTTTTAGTTTTAAATGGCTGCTAAGAGATACAACTTTGTTAAGACCTGGGGGCTTGTGGCATTGATCCTCAGTTGCCATACATAAGTTCCTTTATAGTCTAAAACAAGTCAAGAGGTCCACCCCTCTCATGAACTTCCACATGTTCCAATACTGTAAATTTGAAATTATGACTTGGGAAATTTATAAGATGTTTAGCCAATGCATTTTTTATATTGCCTTTCCCTATGTCATAATTGTGCTGATAAATCCGTGTTCTAAATGCATTCTTTGTCTTCCCTGTATAATATCCATGGCATATCTGGCACACTGCAATGTATACTTTTGTGCCACAGTTGTTTTGGTTGTACCTAACATGCCCATAGTTCTTAATCAGGACACTATCTCCTTACAGACTTGCATTGTGTGCAATGTCCGCATTTTGTCATCCTACCCTTTTCGGCAATGTTAACCCCTTCTTTATTTCTCTCCAATATATTTATGATACTTGTATCTTTTTTGTAAACTACAATGGGTGCCTCACCTAGTTTATCCGCTACAAGTTCATCACTTTTTAGTATATACCAGTTCTTAGCCAAAATGTCTCTAACTAGTGGGAATTGTGGATTGTATGTCAAAATCAATGTGTTTCTGTAAATGCTAGTGTTACCAGTTTCTGTTTCACTGTTATCTGACCATGTAGAATTGTCAGACATATCTAAATCTAATAATCGGTGAAAGTATCCCACAATTCTCTTGTGGGTTACCTCATCCAACAAAGGTTTCACAAAGTCAGCAGGGTAACCCCTCTTGAACAACATACCCAATAAAACATCCTTTTCTTTATAAAATTCTTCCAAGTCACTTATCATCCTGGCAAGTCTCACCCCTTGTACCTTCACCAAGGATCTCTTTTGGTGTAAGGGTTGTCCACTCCCATAGTGAAAAAGGGTGTTTGGCTATGTTGGTTTTCTAAAAATGGTTGAAGAAAATTTCTTATTCACTCCAGTCCTTGCCATGTATGTGATCTATATTCCATAACATGAACAGTGATGGGTTGTGCACATCCCACATGCATGTTCTGTGACATGTGGAAGTGTACCGGGGTCTCTGGGGCATGTTGTGTGGACAGATTATCATCTGATGTGGCATTCCTGACCTAATGTGGTGAGAACTGGCTATAGAACTGAGGTCTTGCCTGCACCTACATTGACAGCATGATACAGGTATTCAGTGGAGTTAGTGGCTTCTGTCCATACAGGGCATGTGTATAAGGCATGGTATTCCCTTTGTGAGTTACATTTGCAGACTCTACAGTTGTTGCAGGTGTCCAGTGGAGAACATAGCAAAGGAACACTGTAAGCAATTATTTGCCTATTGTAGGGATGGAACAGGATGCTATGTCTTTTATTTGCTGGATAACACACTGTCAGGAGATGTTACACATCACAGTACATTCTGATGTCAGTGGCAGTGTTGTGGTCAACAGGCATGTAGTCCACTGCAATCACACCCTGGTTACTATCTGTGGGCAATATGCAGGGAACTACCAATATAGTGGTTGTTGCCTAGCCAAGTGTGTTTGTGTATGAGACATGGGTGGAGATTGTTCTCTGGGTAATACAAGGGTTGCCTATATTGTTCACCGATCCATAATGTCACATGTAGGGCTATGGATTGTCTATATCAGCCTCTGTGCTGTTTGACATCTGTTGTCCTTGTAAGGTGGACATTGTGTCATATAGTAGGTCCTCAGTATAAGAATATAGCAAAACCCACCCCACAATTAATCCTGTCATGACACTATCACAGCAACCTCCACACAGGATACTGATTACAAACACACACTTGCCAGTACTAAGATTCAAACCCCTACCTAGTTATGTTTTGCTACTACAGTGTACCACATTTATCACACGCACCATGGAGTTTATTGGATGGATGTTGTCTAAAGGTACTTCTAAGGTGAGGAACATCACCAGCCCTTGTAAATACTGGTATTAGGTGACATAGTGGGTGAGAGATCCCAAAAATAATTTCACGCTCATTACACTTTTACATTTGCCAGGGTGAGGTTCAAAACTCTATCTAGCAACGCACGGACCATTATGTTACATGTTTACCACATGCACCACTGACTTGACATGGTATAGATTTAACAGATACTTGTAAGGTAGGTGATATCTGCAGGACTGCTAAAGTCAGGCTTGGTGATGTGTATTGGTTGTAAATAGGGACAAAAGTTTGAGATACACATGCAAACACTTGCCACAGATTAGATGCAAACCCATAGCTGTGTAGCTACTGCTATTACATTGTTCCACATTTCCGGCACACACCACAGACCTTATAGGGCGAGGTGTTCTCCAAAGGTATATTTCAAGGTAGATGACATCAGCAGCCTTGCTAAAGTAGGGCACTGGAAGGTGTAGTAGCTGTGAATGGCCTCAAAAGAATTGATCCCTACACACATAAACAGAGTTTCACAGTTGCCATGTTTGGAATTAGAACTCCTACCTAAGTAGCGCATCACACTATAGCATTAAGCAGTTATAGCATGCACCCAGACTTACAGGGTTGTCCTTTCTCCAAAGGTGTATGTCAAGGTGAATGACATCAGCAACCTTGCTAAAGTAGGGCAATGAGAGATGTAGTGACTGTGAATGGCCTCAAAAGTATTGATCACTACATGCAAAAATACACACATAGAGAGTTTCACAGTTGACATGTCTGGGCCTAGAACTCCTACCTAACTAATACATCACACTATAGCATTAGGCAGTTATAGCATGAACCACAGAGCTTATGGGGTAGACCTTCTCCAAAGGTGTATTTCAATGTGAATGATATCAGCAGCCTTGCTAAAGTAGGGCAATGGTAGGTGTAGTGACTGTGAATGGCCTCAAAGCATTGATCCCTACACACATAGAGTTTCATAGTTACCGTATCTGGGCTTAGAACTCCTACCTAACTAGTATATCACACTATAGCATTACACAGTTATAGCATGTGCCATGGAGTTTAAATGGCTAACTTTTCTCCAAAGGTGTATGTCAAGGTGAATGACATCAGCAGCCTTGCTAAAGTAGGGCAATGGGAGGTGTTATGACTGTGAATGGCCTCAAAAGTATTGATCCCTACAAACATAGAGTTTCACAGTTGTCATGTCCAGGATTAGAGCTCTTTCTTAACCAGTACATCACACTATAGTATTACGCAGCTATAGCACACACCACAGAGCTTATAGGGCTAGTTCTTCTCCAAAGTTGTTTTTCAAGGTGAATGCCATCAGCAGCCTTGCTAAAGTATGGCAATGGGAGGTGTAGTGACTATGAATGGCCTCAAAAGCATTGATCCCTACACACACAGAATTTCACAGTTGCCATAACTGGGATTAGAACTACTACCAAACTAACACATCATACAGTTATTGCATTCACTACAAAGCTTATAGGGATGATTCTTGTCCAAGGGGGTATTTCAAGGTAACTTACATCAACAGGCTAGCTAAACTAGGGCAATAGGGAGTGTAGTGTGTGTGAATGGGCCATAAGCCATTCCTCTAGAAACACAGACACAACACTCAGTCACACACAACTTTACATTTGACAGGACTCTGTATACAACTGTTACATGAATAATGACTTGTACTGTCATGTTACACAGTTATCACAAGCAGCACCGACACTATAGTGCTGAGGGCCTACCAGAAGCAAATGTCTACAGTGATAGACATTGGCACATCATGTGATATTGGCCAACTGGATGTGTGCTGGGTGTGACAGGCATCATGATGGGAAGCTCTTTGTCACTGTCTGTCTCTCTCTCTTCCCCACATCTATGTTTGTGTATGTTTGACCTATTATAGTGTGTTGTCCTTGGATATATGTTGTATTCCTATTCGATGTGTGTGCAAAGCATGACTGGTGTGCAATGTGGAGTGTGTGCACAAACATCTGTGACTGACAGATATGTATAGTCCACTGTTGCTGCCAGACATGGGCTTCATTTCTGTAAGTATGGGAGCATGCCCAGTATGACCCTTCTGTATTTTGTTGTCATACATGGGCTTAGTTTCTCTAAGGGCTGGAGCATACCCAGTATGACCTTCTGTATTGAATGTGTGAATCCATTCCAGGTAGGCTGTACTCCAGTGCAGCCATTTGTGTTCTACACCTACAGCTAGCAACCTGTTTCTACAGGATATCTGTAGATAGGTTGACAATATGGGGTCACAATGGGCAAGGAATAGTGGGATACTTTAACTAATTGTGTCTGTTCTGCTTCTGCTACATGGTTTTGGTGTTAGCAGAGATATTCATACATATGTACTATTTTACACTGTGATGTATTATGTCATCAACTACTGACAGATATACTTATTTGGTCGCAGTAATTTTATGGGGAATACAAGATGAATGAAGCTGTGTCCAGTATTGTGGTCTGCAACCTACATATTCTTGCACAATCATGCCATTCTGGATGGGGAGCTGCAGACACTTCCTGATGGGTCTGTGTAAATGGTCCAGCACCTTGGTACTGTGGTGGCTGAGGATCCCATGCTTGTACATCTATTGACCTGACAAAATGGCCATATCCTGCTGTGGCCATACCTCTCAGCTGTACAGATTCACACAGGTTACCCAGAGGCAGGGCTCATATATCTGGTCATTACCCCTTCACATTGTGGTTTATGAGTAGGATTGCAGCCACCAATTCCTGTGTTTGCAGGCAGGGATAGTATGGGCACACATCATAGTTTTAGACTTCACACACTCCATGGCATCCATGCTTCTACCCCCCCCCCCCGTTATTCTATCCTCTTCCTAACATTACGCAAGTGATATCTGATAATTATAACTATAGTTATCACTTCATCCCAGCAGTATTTAGGGGTTGGTCCACAGTTCATGCAGTAGGACATGGTGGACATGCTACTGGGATTTGTCCACAGGGCCTTGCATTTGTGTTCTGTGGACTGTGTTATGTCATTATTTGGTACTCCATGAGATAACATACATTGGCAATACAGCTGAGACACAGGCCTTTGACAGAGGACTGTAGGGCATTTGGTAGTGATGCAGGCCATCTATAGCAGGCCAGTGAATTCTGTCACTCCTGCAGTCTCAGGCTGCAAGCCACTGTACTCCCCTGGGGTGACAGGCTGGATGTGCAAGGTGTTAATGGCAATAGTTTATGTCCTTATTAATCCATCGGTGTGGATGCTGGCAGGGTGCTGCTTACAGATAGGGACACACCTGCATTGGACACCTCTTCAGCATGCTGCATTCTGCGGGTATTCCATACAGAAGTGGGGGTCATATCATACTCATTCCCAACAGCAGGGATATGACCTGTGATGAGCCTGTGGCTGATGGTGGGGTGAGCTGAGTGCATGTGTGCTATGGAAGCTACTTGCATCTGACTCCCAGATATATGTGGGGCATTCCCCTTATGCTGGCTTGTGCGTGGACATCAGCAGTTTCTCAGTACTTCATAACTGTGCCTTTTGTGGTCTGCCAATGTTTGACCAGACTACATCAGTATTCCATACTACACAGACAACTAATGTGCTGCTGACCTGTATGTACAATTCCAAAGGTGTGTCCATTTGACAGTAACATTTTATACACTCTCTGTCTAGGGTACTTCCACCTGTGTACTGTGTATATGTCTGGGCCCACATTCATGCCATGTCCATCTTTCAGATGTTGACAGATATTACATATGAACAATTAGCATGGATTACTGCTGGATTGGGTCTTGCTGGGATGCATTGTGTTTGGCACTGCAGTTGTTAGAACTTGGCCCTGTCATCAACAGTACTGACCATTGGTCACCGGGACACAACCCACAATATACAACACAATATACAACACACAACAGTCTAACACACAGAGCCCTGCATATTGTACATGTGCAACAATCTATCCTGCTAATTTGGCCAGTTCAGGTAATCTGTGCTCCACTGTTATTATACCCACACTTACATGTTACTACATTTCCACATAGGATTGTGTAGAGGGGGACAAACCTGACAACTGTAAACATTTGCTATGACAGTACTGGTATTTCAGGTACTCTGTTGGCTTCCATTTCATTCTGTATTCTCACCTATCATGCAGACTAGAGACATATCAGTGTAGTACAGATCTTAGGTTCTATTGACCTACATTTCAGTTTCAGACTTCTTACCCTTCAGAACTAACATCCCACTGCCTGACCTGTTGTAGTCTGTCTGTGTAGGTCTGGAGGGGGGCTGGTCTCCATTGCCATCAATCAGAGCCCTTAGCACAGCCTTTCTTTGTGGTCATCTACACCTGTCCTGATGGCTGAGACTGTTGTTGGGTATGTGAGCCTCACTGGCATGCATGTGTGTGTCCTATGGACACACATGTGGCCCACCACATGTCCTGCAGTGGGATTTTTCACCTTGTCTTGTATTGCTTACTATGTTGACACCAGTATTTGTTATGGATTTCATGCTGCCCATATAGGTGTCTACTATCTGCTGCCATGCCATTCAGCCACCTGATTCCCTTGCATGCTCACATCTGTACCATAGATACAAGTAGCAGAACATACTACTCCATTCAGCAATTGATAGTGGGAGTGACTTACCTTGTGGCTGTGCCAGTATTGAGAATAGTGCTGGAGGACTGACTATGTTGGATGCACATAGTACACTCTCTATACATGGTTAAGCACAGGTAGTGTCATGTTTGGCATTCCTTTCACTGTATGTGTGAGTCAAAGAGAGGTGTCATTCCCTGGGTTCCTACCATGTCAGTGTATGTGCTAAGCGTTGCCTCTTTGCCAAAGCCTGGGCATACTGGGCATGCCTCCTTCTGCCTACAGGGCAGGCTCAGGTTGTTCCTCCTCTATGTCACACTGTGTTTGTGCTGGCCTTGGCAATGATGGGGGCTGTGTGGCCCTGCACCATGCTGTTCCTGCTGCAGCTGTTTCCACAGGATCATATTGTATAGCATGGCACATACAATAACAATTTGGGTACATGTATCTGGAGAGTACTGCAAGGCTCCACCGGATATGTCCAGGCACTGGAACCGTGACTTGAGCATCGCAAACGCATGCTCTATTATGATTCTGGTCTGTGCGTGTGCCTCATTATGGAGTTCTTGTTTGGGTGTGTGTCCATTTCTGATGGGTGTAATCAGCCACGGCCCCAGAGCATAACCAGCATCCCCCACTAGGTGGCCATATGGGATGTCCCCATTGGTAAATTTCTGGTACGGCTGCATCATATGCCAGATGTGTGAGTCGTGATAGCTTCCAGGGCTGCCAGCACACACATTCATTATAATGCCCTGGGCATCACACATGACCTGGTAGTAGATGGAGGGAAGCCCTTGCAATTTATTTAGACCCTACCCCGCTCACTGGGTGGTGCTTTGATGTGTATGTGCGTGCAGTCTATAGCACCCACTACCTCAGGGTTTTCTGCTAGTTGGTGAAAGAGATGCATATTGCTGGTCAATGCCTCATGGGTGTTGTGGAAATATATGTGCTCACCGGCATGTGCTGACATGGCATCCAGCAACTGGTGGAATACCCTGGATGTTGATGCCTGTGAGATCCCCAGTTGGCCTTTGGAAGGTACCTGTGGCTAGTATTCTTAAGCCTACACATACTTTGGTATCCACTGGGATGAGTTCCCCTCTGTTGGTTCTGTGTGTGAGGCATGGCCGGCACAGCTCAACAATTTGCTGTACGAGGTCCCTGTCCACCCTATAGTGCTCCACTATCTCCAGCTCATGTAGCCACTGGTAGGTTACCCTGGGTCTATACACTCTTCTTCTCCTCACTGTGGGTTGGTCATCAGCATTGTCATCCTCAACACCCTCAGCCTCTTCCGTATGTTGAATTATGAGAGTGAAAGCAGCCCCTATCATTTTCTTGCTTTTGTTAGGTAGAATTTCCCTGTTTGTGTACACCGGTGGTGTAGAGTTTGTGGGAAAATCCAGAGGGAAAGGTGTTTGCATAGTTTATAGAGGTGTGCTGGGTTGGGCTGGGCTGCTGCCTGTGTAATTGGCTGGTTCTGATACATTTCACCTGCCAGCTATGCTAGTTCTCCTTGCTTACCTTCCTACTGCTGTTTTCACTTCCCATTGCCTTCATTTTTAAGCCCCAATACATGCTGCACAAACACAGTGCTCAGATGTGAACTGAGCTGTTATTTCCTGTTTTTTTTTTTTTTTTTTTTGTAGTTTGGAGAGCACACCTGTTTAGGCAATGTAAAGACTGTTATGCAGCTTCAGATACACCCCCTTCCTTAGCTGTGCTTAGCTATGGGCAAACAAGGGCCACAGAGCTCCAATAAGCTTACAGCACACATGACACCCTCCCTTATGAAGTCATCTAGCTCTTAGGCTTACACTGTGGTCTTACAATGGGCTGGAGATTTAAGCCAGCACTGAGGAAATCTGTGATTCAGTATCATTGTCCTCATTTGCATAGGATTGACTGCTAATGCATGGTTACAAAACCAACACTCAACTTTCTCCCTTAGCAACCACTATTCCATGGTCTTGTGTTATGCATGTGAATGACTATTATGGCAAAATTATGATTTTGGTTTAAAAGCTTATTTCCAGCTTTTTTTTATTATTTTGGGACAATCCCATTTAAGCACCACTGCCCTGCGGCTTTAAATGGCCAAAAATAAAGCCAACAAAAAAGTAAGAAATTCTTTATAATTTTGAAATGTATTTTCATGCCTATGGCCATATATTTGGCATTTTGCATGTCTTACCCTTCTCTAATACATGCATTTTGTATGAGCTGTCATCATGCCTCCATTTTGAAGTTTGCAGAAATGTATTCAGCTACTGAAGCTGAATACCTTTCTGCTAATCTACACTATTCCTGCACACAGATGTCTGCCTGCTTTCCCTGGATAAGCTAATGTCTGCCTCATTTCCGTATGGTTTTAACCAGCAAATGAGGTAGTCTAAAAACTGTGTCCATGCAAGAGCTGTGTCCGCAGGAACTTTCGTGTGGCCACCGTCCCAGGAGCTTATTCCTGGGATTGCATGGCAGTTTATATATTGCCTGGGTGGCAGCTCTTGAACTGGTCTCCTGCATGCTGTGCAGAGCTTGCTTGAATCCCTGCCGTTATATGGGGTATATATTGTATGTGCAATTGTTTCTGGGTTAGTGGTTAAAAGGGTTAGGTAGTAGAGATAATTTTAGTGAGTTCATGTATATATGTTTTTGTAGTTTGGAGAGCACACCTGTTTAGGCAATGTAAAGACTGTTATGCAGCTTCAGATACACCCCCTTCCTTAGCTGTGCTTAGCTATGGGCAAACAAGGGCCACAGAGCTCCAATAAGATAAGAGCACAAATGACACCCTCCCTTATGAAGTCATCTAGCTCTTAGGCTTACACCGTGGTCTTATACGGTTGGGTGCAAGCCAGCACTGAGGGGGAAATCTGTGATTCAGTATCATTGTCCTCATTTGCATAGGATTGACTGCTAATGCATGGTTACAAAACCAACACTCAACTTTCTCCCTTAGCAACCACTATTCCATGGTCTTGTGTTATGCATGTGAATGACTATTATGGCAAAATTATGATTTTGGTTTAAAAGCTTATTTCCAGCTTTTTTTTATTATTTTGGGACAATCCCATTTGCGCACCACTGCCCTGCGCTTAAATGGCCAAAATAGGCCAACAAAAAAAAGTAAATTTTTTATAATTTTGAAATTATTTTTCATGCCTATGGCCATATATTTGGCATTTTGCATGTCTTACCCTTCTAATACATGCATTTGTATGAGCTGTCATCATGCCTCCATTTTGTAGTTTGCAGAAATGTATTCAGCTACTGGCTGAATACCTTTCTGCTGTCTACACTATTCCTGCACAGATGTCTGCCTGCTTCCTGGATCGCTAATTTGCCTCATTTACATGGTGTCTGTGCAGGAATAGTGCAGGAGCACTCGTGCACGTCCCAGGAGCTTATTCCTGGATTGCACGGTAGCCATATTGCCTGCAGCAGCTCTTGCACTATTCCTGCATGCTGTGCAGAGCTTGCTGAATCCTGGGGTATATGTATGTGCAATTGTTTTTGGGTTAGTGTAAGGGTTAGGTAAAGAGATAATTTTAGTGAATGTATATATGTATGTTTTGGTACGTGTGTGATCTGAATCTGTCTTGTTTTGTGGTAGTGTTACAAAAATTGTGTTTTTAAATTAAGATACAGGGTTAGGTTTAGTAGCAGGAGTAGAGTTAGGGTTACCATGTTTTACTAAGGTGGTGCTCTTTTTGTATTTGACCAAAAATAATAGAGGATGCATTATGTTTCAGCACTTTCCAAGCCTGCAGTTATTTCGACAACTGTTGTTTGGAATACATCCGATGCTGAAGAAATAACAAATGGAAGTCTAAGGAATTTATTTCTTACTAATGGTATATTAAATGTACACAGTATGAAGATTTTTTTCACCTAGTGTTAGCCACCAGAAAAGTCTGGTTTTCATCTGCTACTGAAAATAATAAAGTAATTTAGCATGTGGCATTCTTGGCATCAGTTCTTTTGACATCAGTGTGCCGTGTTCTGTCATGCCTATATCACCCCTCCCCCTCTCATATGCATTCTGTACTCTCTTTTCCTTGGCCATTGTCTGCATCTTTTTCTAAGCCTTTGTATCCCATTTTACAGTTTTCTCAGTGTTATTGGTTGTATCTGTCAGTGCAGAGACATTTGAGTACCATGCAAAGCTGTCTGCTGCCATCAGGTTCTCCCCTGCCTCTACAGATATAGGGCTTGCTTGCACCCATTTCTCTGCATTGTTGTTGTGTGTGTGTGTGTGTGTGTGTGTGTGTGTGTGTGTGTGTGTGTGTGTGTGTGTGTGTGTGTGTGTGTGTGTGTATTTGTGTGTATGCACTGTTTTGTGGAGGTGAAATCCACTACCTATTTTATCACTTGTGGGAATTATGCAAAAGAAGCTTTGCTTTCCCCTGCTTTATTTTGTGATTGGTGCTACTGATAGGAGGGTTTTACAGGGGAAGTTAAGCTTCACCTTGCTTTATACTGTTTGATACTAAATGTGTTTTTTTTTGTTTTGTTTTTTTTTTTGGAGGGGGGGGGCTTCTGCCCCTGCTTTAAGTTTTGCTTGATGCTATTTTTAGGGATGAAGACAATGGATGCTTTGTTCTTTCCTGCTTTATATTGTATTTTGGTACTAATTTTGGAATTATTTGTAGAGGAAGCTTGGCTCCCTCTGCTTTATGTTGAGCTTGACCCATACTTCTCCTCCCCATGTTTCAAAGGTGTTTGTAAGGGAGTCCTTATTCCTGTTTTTTTCCATGTGTGAGGTGTTTGCAGCAGAGACTGTACTCTATCTTTCTTTCTCCATCTTCTTTTGTGGGGACGGGGTAGATGTAGGGATTTTAGAGTTAATTATTTTAGAAAGGGGCTTGCAGAGAAACTCCCCCTGCATGGGTATGTGGAAGTGTTGCTGTTCTGCACGTTTTTATCTTAGTGTAATGTTTTTGACAAAAATGGCAATTATATTAAAATCACCTACTGTTAGAAGCATATGTTTATTTGGGATTAAGCTAAAGACACTGGTCAGGAAGATTTCAAAGATAGTATGATCAGGCAAAGTATGTTTAAGCAAAATTGATGTACAGTTTAGTATTTCTACCTGCAATTAAAGCATCACATAGCAACCTTATTATCTTTCTAGAGTACCTTTCCAGTGTTAGGTTTGGCACCAAACTGGGAGAATATAATGTGTAGTTGTAGTGTATAAGTCATTATATAAATGCAGTCAGTGAGAAACTGTGAGGTAGAATTTAAGCATGATCATGTAATGCCACAAAAATTTGGGCTGTGGCAATAGAAGGACAAAAGGATGTCAGATCATGTTTCTGATTACTAGGAGATACTCCTCTTATTTGTTTCACAGTAGAATACCATTGTAGCTTGCGTTTTGTACCATTCCTTCCTGATAGTGCTGTTTCAGAGCTCTGAATCACACCCAAGTGTGCGTGCAAGGCAGTCTACAAGCCCTAGATCAAAGCCAATTTGGGGATGTTAAAGGCAGATCCTGCCTCTTGAACCTGATGGTGTCCTTTGAATGACAGCCAGATCCCACCTCCTATCTGCTCTCCTCTACTGTTCTCAAATTTTCACTAACCTGCACATGTCTCATTTACATCTACTTGATTCCTGCTATAATAAAATAGCAAAATGTGTTGCTAATATATCCAACAGGACCCCATCATTGCTTGCTATTCAAAAAATACTCTGGCTTGAATTTGCCAATCTGTTATCACTCAATCAGCTCACCACTGCCTACTCCATTATCCACAAACCTGAAAACTGCCCTGTACTCTCCAACCTAGTGCCACTAAATACCAACCCCAGGACCCTCACATCATCTGATAAACTTATACTTAAGGTTCCTAACTCCCATAATTACTTTGGTGACTCCCTCTTCTCATTTAAAGTAGTGAAATAGTGGAGCCTAATACCCCAGAATATCCTAAAAAACACAGATAGTCATAGCTTCAAATAACTTCTAAAGGAATACCTTACTGAGCAATGGCTATGCTCCTGTAATACTTCTGGCTAGTTTCTCATGTCATCAATCATACCATCAATAAAATGTTTTTTTTCTTCTGTCTTTCTCCTTGTCTTACTTCTACAAAATGATAATATCACAATGGTTTATTTTAGTTATGTATCTAATGAGTTTCATATTATGGATAGTAGTAAGGCTTAGGAAATGTAATGTTTTCTGTTTTATACTCTCATTTTGTAAATTGTGATTGTAGGCAGCTGTTAAACATTTTGTATAATCTTTGTAAATCTTTGTAAAAATTTTTGTAATCTTTTTTTACTATTGTTATGGAGCTTATCTCCTTGAGTCTCCGCTGAAAATGGGCTACTTGCCCAGCCAGACACTACCCAGTTAACAAATGTAAAATAAATAAATAAAGTAATGCATTAGATGCAGGCAAATAAGTTCATACTGCCTAGCTGGATTTGGCTGTGCCTTTTCATACCACCCCCCCCCCCAATTCGGGCATTACTGATAAGCTAATCAAACTAAATGTAAACCCCTCTAGATAGCAAACTAGTTTATTGACAAAACCTAGTCTATTAATGTTGGAGGCACACTTTCATCAAAAAGAGTATCTACCAATGGTGTCCCCTGAGGATTGGTCCTACAACCACTTATCTTTGGTATTTACTTCTCTGATGTCAAGGCCAACATCAGTCACCTATGACAGACCATGTTTGTGGATGACCGTAAACTCAGGACTGTCATAAACTCCCCATCTAACATAAAGATTCTCCAAGATGGTCTTACATGCACCAACAAGTGGGGCCTGGACCACAGCATTAAACTAAATGCTAAGAAATGCAGCATTGTGCCCTTTAGCCAACCTGAACACCCATACACATATCACATAGGTGACACCCCTTTGAAAACTGACTCAGTCATTACAGTCTTGATAATTGCCTATCCTTTGATTACTTTATATCAACTGTCAGTGGGAAATCCTTTTGTCTAACCAGACTATCACCAGGAGTATGCATTTGAGATCCAAGGAAGTTCTAATACATCTGTACTCCTCCCTCATCAGGCCCACTGTAGAATATAACTCCCCCTTTGGTATGTACTTGTTAAAGCACACAGCTTGAGAGACTGCAATGTTTCCTCACTAAGACAATCATGTCTGCCTTGTTCTGCAGAGACCACCTTTAAGTGTTCTCTCTCTCTCTCTCTTTTCTGTTTCTTACAGACTCTTGAGAAGGTATCTCAGTCTAGCCAGAACAGCCTTGAAGGAGTCTGTCCCATGAGGCTTCCTGCAAGGTGCACAAAAAATAACACCCTAATCACTTGCTTGAGAAATACAATTCTAAATTCCAGCTAAAACATAAATATGACCTGCTGGCAAGATAGATGTCTTTGAAAACAAGCCAACTTTTATGTATTTATTTTATTTTATTTTACATTTGTTGAATAGACTTCCCTTGGATGTAAAGCAAAACAGCTCCCTGAACCTTTTTAAGTGTAACCTGGGTGAATGAATGTGCAATAGTACATATACCCCAAGTCTGGCCCCTAAAGCCCTCACTGAAGATTTGCTTAACAAGTTGTGTGAGTGTTAAGTCTTGTAGTACACAGAGACTGAGTTTTACTCCCCTTACTCTCACAGGGAGAATGGGGCAGGGTTCATGCCTTGTAAGCAGAATCTGGGTACTGATATTCAGCAACGTAACAGCTCTGAAGGGATGAGCATCACTAATTTGCGCATCATTTTGTTACCATCTAAAAATATCACCTAGACATAACACCTTCTTCTATCTTCAGACTAATGCAGTAATGCGTGCCTTTGCAGCCAACTGATGTGATTATTGCTGTCACAAATGGCAATACTGCCAGCCCAGCTATCTGGAATTTTGTAAATAATTGTATGTCATTTGTGAATATCAACATGATGTGTGCAAGATGCTTGTGTTACAAATGTATTAGAACTGTATGTCATGTATATATCAAACTGCTTGAAGGTATTTGCAAAGTGCTTGAAATGTAATCACAGCATGCCCTAGTGGAATAGAACAGAAATGTACCTGCATTATTGTAACTGTTTAGATGTATATATTTTAACAGTGGAAACTGGAGTACAGAAGATTAACTTCAGAAAAATAGCTGAAATTAAATTACTTTATGGCCAGGTCATAAAACGATGTTATCTTTCAGTTTCAGTGCCACAAGAGAGACAATGTCTAAAACTAGGGAGATTTCTGTATTGCCTTTGAAGTGTTTTATGACTTTCACCATCTGCCACAGATCTGAGGTCTATGTATTTTCCCAAGTAGATGCTAAAAACCTCTAGGTTCCAGCAGTGGGGGGTTTCACCTGGGATAGAGTCAGATGACAAGAAATTAAGTAATTCTGCAAGCTGTCCCAGCAGTAATATTTGATATATTAATTTGAAAAGTCTCTTAGAGAATCATGGCATTCTGTTTTCTGTCTTGGACCTGACAACTTCAAGACCCATTCACCACACACTTGCCTTGCTCTGTAAGTAAGTTAACTAGGGTATAGTAATTCTCTTAGAGATAGTCAGAAATATAGCAAAGCTTAATTAAGATGTTTTTCTTTATGTATTTCAGAATGTCCTGAAATGTTGTTCTAAATATTTCCTGTGATTTTGAACTCTGATGTTACTGTGATTATATATTGAGCATTTTCTTGCTCTTTTATTATTTATTAAATATATTTAAGCATATGCCACGGTGGTGCAGCAGTAGCATTGTTGCCTCACAGCAAGAGGTTCTCCCGTTCGATTCTCGGCTGGAGTGCGGGGAGTGCCTTCTGTGTGGAGTCTGCATGTCCTCCCCACGGTTGGGTGGTGTTTGAAAGACATGCATAAATGGGCATGCCTTCATTGAAGGTTGGACGTCGAGCTGGCACCTCGGAATTCATGAAAATCTACTGCCAATCATTAGTGGACCGGAGTTCTGCTGTGGTGACCCCTAACCGGGAAAAGCCAAAAGACAAACAAACAACATTAAATATATTTAAGCATTTCATTGTGGCTAATCTTTCAGAGATATTTAAGTTCTGAGAGTACTTACATATTTATTTGGTGATACTGTGTAGGCCACTGCTAATAGCCTTGCTCTTGGTCAAACTACCATTTGTAATAACAGTAACATTACACAGTAAGATAGGACACCCTTTGTTAAGGGCCTTAAAGTAGCTGATAAGGAGTGGCTGGTGGCAGTGAAAACTACCTTATAGTCTGGCCAGAAGGGGGCATAACTAGTAAATCTGTGCTAGCCTTTCCAAGGTGTGTGTGTGCTTGTGTGTGTGTGTGTGTGTGTGTATGTTTGTTTATAAATCAAACCTCAAGGTGCATGTGTTTCAGTTACTTGGGCAGGGACATGAAGCACTGGTTGGACAGATAGGGTGCTGGAGGTCTTTGTTTGGCCACTCAGCTGAGATCTCAACTCTATAGCTGTGTCAATGGGGAGTTTTACTGGGGATCTGGAGAAACAGGGAGAAGCCAGCCCCGGACTGACTGTGGTCTCTGTGTGGTCTTAACTCATTACATCCAAGTGATGCTTCCAGGTGCATCTGCAGTTAACTCCTACTGATACCTCTAGGCATCAAATATTGCTTGTTCATATTTGCATCAATAGTTCCAAACCATGCTATCTACAAGGTTTTAAAAGATTTTATCTAAAAGCTTACATGATGGCAAAGTCAATTGCATTAATATTTGACTTTTGTCTATTACAGGTAAATAGATATTAACTGTTGTTTTAATGATATTAATTTATATAGATATAATTTGCACATTTTTCTAAATATCTGAACAATCAAGTAACACAGACAGAACTCCTTAGCCACCTATGAAAGCTCTCAGCTAGATGAATAAAATGCTTCTGACAGTATGTGTGTAACTTGAGCGGTTGCTGAGCTATTGTAAGTTGTTTACAAAATATTACAAATGTAATAGTTACTGTGTTTACTGTGACTTATAAAATTCAGCTTGAGACCTAGAACCTAAAGAATACTACAACTATAAAAATAGTTTGTGCCGAAAGGGTTGCAATTTATGCTTCTTTCATAACCCCTATGGCTCCAGAGATATGAACATTTGTTTGAAGTGTGAGGACTTAATTTGCTTCTGTCTAAAGGTTTAGGCTCCACCCATTAGAAGTTAAAGTGCAAATGTCCTGATCTCCATTGGAGTGAATGAGTTAAGGGAAATTGCACTTGATGCAGAGAGCTGCATATAGAAATACTGTGTGTGTAACTTGTCATCCTCCCAATGTACATCCCCCACTGGTGCCAGTGGTGAGGACTGAGGCTTCTTGATTACTGGTCCAGTGGTGGGGCGTCACAATTGCAATATGTTTTATCTTGGTCTATCAGGCAGCAGCTGATGTACAATTCTATAACCACCTCTGGGCCAGTAATCAAGGAGCCTTAATCCTCATCACTGACACCTGTAGGGCTTCACCCTACAGTTTTGGCAGGTGCTGCCCTGACAATTTATACTACTCCTGTTATGTGTGTTTTGTACTTGCAGCCTCTTATGGCAAGATTATTCTTAAGCATCTTAGTTTTAATCTTCTGTGCCCTGAACAGTCTGGGTCTTGTCATTTTATGCACGTGTCTGCTTCCCCACAGTTTGAAGTCAGTTAGCTTTATTTATTTATGTATGTATTTATTTATTTATGCTTTGTTGACTGGGTTAGTCCCACTAGGCCAGTGTCTTGTTTTCAGGGGAAACCCAAGGTGGTATTCATAATGACCAGAGGAAATTTGGCCAGGACACCAGGGGACTTCCTCTACTACTGTTTTTATTAGTGTCATGGGACGTTTTACATCAACCTGAGCAAACACCAACTCAGGCAAATGGGACCTCTATTTAACATCTCATTATAAGAACATCATTTCTCTGATTAAGGCCTTGACACTGTATTCTCATTAACGATATTCCCTAAATACCATATATTTAGGAGATCCATCTATTTACAGCTATCATGGATTATTTTTATAATTGTTGCAAGAAAGTTGTTTCAGTTTTTTATTTTTATATTCATCTTTATTTCAACTTACATTAGATTAGATTTAAGCACCTAGATATTTAATGTTTATTTTTTAAGATTATATTAGATGGAAGCACCTAGATATTTAAAGTTTAATGATTAACAGTAGCAGATCATGAAGTCTGGGAAGGTAAGATCACTCAAACCATTAATTTCACAGTCAAGCACTTGCTTAAAACTCATAGCAAGCACTAATTAACCTTAGCACAAGACCCCTCTATACTATCCAGAAGGACAGGCTCTCTATTCATCCCCACAAGCCAATCAGAAAAATAGCTTACTCTACCTATTCAGGCATGTCCAAAGGGCGGTTTCCAGTGTACTCTCCAGTCAACTGGTGAATCTGGGCATTTTGAGGCAATGTAACAACTGTCTCATGTATACAGACAACCCTCTCCTCCTACCACCAAACACTAATATATGTGAGAGATGCAATTATACAGCCAAACTGGAGGCAAAGCTCTCTCAACCCAAGACTGGAACTGACAGTCAAGAGGAGAAGGGTAATACTTGCAACACACCACCAGTCTCACATAGACCTAATAAACCAACACTGGCAAATAACACACATGAATACATGAAAACATATTCAGAGGCTCTAAATAAAAATCTGCAAAAGCAACAGAGACCTCCAAAGCAGACATCCAAGCAACCTCCACACCCCATCTCCAACCATGGAACACATACTTCACATAATCAGTGTGCCATGCAATCACAGCCCTTAACGCAAAATAACATACCCAACACACTAGTAATAGGTGACTCTATAGTCAGGCACACTGACGTCCCACTCACTAGGCTGAACAAGGAGAAGGTTACTGTTAGCTTCCTGTCAGGGGACAGGATCCACCACAAGCACTCAGGTCACTCCAGAACAAGTACAAATACGACTCTGTCATTGTCCATGTTGGCGTGAATGACCTGAGCTGTACCTCCCTGGACTACATGAAAAGAAACATGGAGGAGCTCTCTGATCATGTAGCCCAGGCCAGTATGACCCTGACCCTGAGTAGCATCCTGCCCTCACCAAGAATGATGCCACAGTATAAAGAAAAATTATCAATTTCAACAAAGTTTCTGGTGTCATTAAAAGGGAATCCAGTATCTGTCTGCCTGAGATGACATGATCGACAAGCCACATTGCTTCGCAAGAGATGGCTTGCACCTGTCACCCTTAGGCTTTCGTATACTGGCCAAGGCTCTTGCCACCCCCATAGTGCCTTTTTTAGGCAAGGCTCAAAAGACAAACCCACCACCATAAATAGCACAAGTAACCAAAAACTGAGGGTAATGCTACTCAACATCAGAAGTCTAAATCTCAAAATGCATGCACTCGAGGCACTCCTCAGTATGGAGAACATCGACATCTGTGCAGTAACAGAAACCTGGTTTAAGGCTCCTGAGAGCACCCCAGCACTACTAGGCTATAACTCATACCATACCTTTCGGCCACAGAACCAGGATCGAAACACAAAAGGCGGGGGTGTATTCATATTCATCAAGGATGCCCACACCTCCAGGTTAGTGGCGCAGCACAATGCATCAGAGATCATCCATGTGCAACTAACAACGGGCAAAACTGCATTCCAAATTGTAGCTTGCTACAGATCACCCACCATGGCCCAGGACCCCCATTCCGCATTTCTGGAGACACTGGGAAATATGAAGGTCCTACCAAACACCCTAATACTGGGGGATTTCAATTATCCAAACATAAACTGGTAGAACTACTCAAGTACTAACTCCTGTGCCCAACGCTTCCTAGAATTTATAAACTCGAATGCCCTGGATCAACTGATCAACACCCCCACAAGAGAGAACAACATATTGGACCTGGTCATTACCAACATGGGCAACTGGTGTTCCACACCAGAGGTCAACCCCTCACTGGTTAGATCAGACCATAGACTAATCACTCTGGATATCCACATTCCGCCTCCACCCCCAATCAAGGAAACCACCATGAAAAACTTTTCAAAAGCAAACTTTATGTTACCTAAGACCGAGATGGAAAGGTTCACAGCCCCCATGCTAAAGGACAATGCTGTCCAAGCTGCTGAAACCTTTACAAAGACACTATGAGCATCTGTAGGAATGCATGGATCATGCTATCCCAAGTAAAACCAAGACTCACTCATCCAAGAAAAGGAAACCAGTCTGGTGGACCCCTGCCATAAACAAGCTATACAACAGAAGGAGGAAACTAGTACAGAAAATAGTAAAATCCCAAGAAGGAAAGACATCCCTGATCAGTATCAGCAAGAAACTACGATCCCTCATTAAATCATCCAAGGCTAGTTTCGAAAGAAAATTTGCCAGTGACTCCAAAGATACCCACAAAGTGTTCTTTAGCTATGTCAAGAACCTAAGTGGAAACTCTCATATCTGATCTGAGTTAGTGCAGAATGGCACAAAATACACTGAACCGACTGATATTGCCAACATTTTGGCAGACAGACTTAGTGCAAACATCACCCCCCTCTCACCCCCAAAAGGGCCCATAACCATACCAGAATAATGTAGGGCCCCATCAATCACCGACACACAGGTTAAAACAGCCCTATCAAAAGCCAAAAACACAGCTTCAATGGGACCGGACGGTGTCCCAGGCTGTGTCTTACAAGAGCTCCGAAATGAACTAACCCATCATCTAAACACACTGTTCAAACTCAGCCTCTCTACAGGCTACATACCCACAGAATGGCACGTAGCAACAGTTATCCCACTCCACAAAGGTGGAGCCACAACGGACCCCGGGAACTATCACCCTATAAGTGTGACTAGCCTGGTCTGCAAGGCTATGGAACGCATTATCATGGAACTCATTAACAGAGACATTGGGAACCTCCAAACCTTGGCCCCTACCCAGTTTGGCTTTGTCAAGAGCAGATCATGCCTCCTAAACCTGGTGGACTTCTTTGAGATGGTTACTAAGGCATTAGACAAGGGAAAGGAGGTCCACACAGCCTACCTAGACCTCGCAAAGGCTTTCAACACCATTCCCCATTCTAGTATTCTGGACAAGCTCACCAGCTTGAATATAAACCCCTATGTCACGAGATGGATTGCCAACTGGCTCATGGATAGAACCCACATGGTGAGAGTTGCAGGCTCTATGTCCGACTCTAAACCGGTTACAAGTGGCATCCCCCAGGGCTCAGTCCTAGGAACCCTCCTGTTGGGTATATACTTCTCAGAGGTACAGGCAAGCATAGGAGGACTATGGCTGACCAAGTTCACAGATGACTGCAAACTAGGGGCCATAACTGATTTTCTGGCTGATACAGACACCCTCCAGACGGGTCTCACTGAGACGGATACCTGGTGTCAAAATCATGGCCTCAAGCTAAATGCAAAAAAAGTGCATAGTCATCCCCTTTGGAAAACCAAAGTACCCGCAAACTACCACATAGGTGGTAGTCTCCTAAATACAGAAAATGTAATAAGGGATCTGGGGACCCAAGTAGATAGTAATCTCTCATTTGATAATCATATTGCCAAGGTGGTTAGAAAATCCTTCTATGTGGCCCACCTAATCACAAAATGGTTCGCATCTAGAACAAAAGAGGTTATTGTGCCTCTCTACTCATCACTCATTAGACCCATCATAGAATACAATGCCCCATTTGGGATGTACCTTACAACACACCTGCAACAGCTGGAGAGACCACAAAAGTACCTCACCAAGAGGATTACTGGCCTCAAACAGATGCCCTATGCAGCCTGACTCAAGAAACTCCAGCTGTACTCAGTTGCATACCGCTTACTCAAAGGTGATCTCTGCCTGACATACAAGGCCGTGTCCAACCCAGAATTGATGGACATGCTCCACCTAAAAAAAAACAAATCCCGGAGAGCCACATGCTCTAGAGATATAAACCTCACCACAATGATAAATAGGACATGCTGGAGGGATAAATTCCTATGCCAGAGACTCCCCATGCTTTGGAACAGGATTCCAATATACATCAGGCAGAGCCCCTCACTAACACTCTTCAACAGAAACCTTGACGGGTGGATGGGAAACAGAAAATTTACCCTGGGGATCACTGCAGTGGCTCTGCAGGACAGTGGCACAGGGAACTAATGGCTCTGCTGGACAGAGGCACAGGGAACTAATCTAAGAGGGTGGTGAAATTCAACACATTCTGGCTAGGCTTATAAATGCCCTTGGGCAGATAGCCTAGTTCTTACCTATGAACCTAAGATTGTTTAAGTCAACTTAGTGTCATTTGTTAACATTGTATATCTCCAAAAAAAGCCCCGAATCATATAAAATACAAGGAGTCATTTTTCAGCAGCCTTGCAGTACCTGTTTAACATCATTCTGATATGCAACATAGCACCGGCTTTTACAATGGATATCACATTATAACAGCCTTTAAGGTATTGCAAAAACCTGGCAGCATGACAAATAACAGACTTTTTATTGTCTATGTATGTGAAAGCGGGTCTATATTATAACATCGAAATCTACAAAGATCGAATGTTATAATATCGAACCCTAAACACTGAAATCCGCAAACATCGAACAGTCAGAATAGTGATTTTTTTTCCCAGGGAAACATACACACAACACAAACACACACAAAAAACAGCAATCCACACACATACACTTAAAATCCTACACCTAAACCTAAACTAAACTTTACACACACTACTAGCTA
Source organism: Protopterus annectens (assembly GCF_019279795.1). NCBI lineage: Eukaryota > Metazoa > Chordata > Ceratodontiformes > Protopteridae > Protopterus > Protopterus annectens. The sequence continues at coordinate 1,120,648,627 of NC_056732.1, read as the reverse complement.
TCCACTTACCTTAGCCCAACCCTAACCCTAAGGTCCGTCACTATCGCACACTAATCTCACCCGCGCCCTAACCCTAACTCACCTAACCCACCACCTAATCCTAACCTACAGACAACCGCACACTTACCTGCCCCGTGCCCTAACCCTAACTCACCTAACCTGCCCCCTAACCCTAACCTACACACAGTCGCACACTTACCTGACCTGCACCCTAATACTAACATCCACACAACCGCACACTTACCTGACCTGCTCCCTAACCCTAACTCACCTAACCCGCCCCCTAACTCTAACATACACAGAATCGCACACTTACCTGAACCCGACCCGTAAAGCTCCAACATATCGAATGCTGAAAACAGTGAAGCCACAGCAATGGCCCAGCAAATTCTTTCCCTGGTAAAGAATTTGGTGTCCTGCACTTTCGCTGTTTTCAGCGTTCAAAAAAACTGGTTCGATATTATAACACTCAAACTTTATAAAATTCGATGTTATAATATAGACCCGAAAGTGGGTCTACATTATAACATCGAAATCTACAAAGATTGAATGTTGTAATATTGAACCCTAAACACCAAAATCCGCAAACATCGAACAGTCAGAATAGCGATTTTTTTTCCCAGGGAAAGAAATCGCTATTCCAAGAAACATACACACAACACAAACACACACAAAAGCAGCAATCCACACACATACACTTAAAATCCTACACCTAAACCTAAACTAAACTTTACATGCACTACTAGCTATCCACTTACCTTAACCCGACCCTAACCCTAAGGTCCATCACTATCGCACCCTCACCTCACCCTCGCCCTAATCCTAACTTACCTAACCCGCCACCTAACCGTAACCTATACACAACCGCACACTTACGTGACATGCGGCCTAACCGTAACTCACCTAACCTGCCCCCTAACCCTAACCTACACACAATCGCACACTTACCTGACCCATGCCCTAACACTAACGTCCACACACCCACACACTTATCTGACCCGCTCCCTAACCCTAACTCACCTAACCCACCCCCTAACCCTAACCTACACACAATTGCACACTTACCTGAACCCGACCCGTAATGCCCCAACATAAACATGAAAACAACGAAGCAACAGCCCACCAAATTCTTTCCCTGGGAAAGAATTAGGTTTCCTGCACCTTCACTGTTTTCAGCGTTCAACAAAACTGGTTCGATATTATAACATTCGAACTTTATAAAATTCGATGTTAAACTATAGACCAGTGAAAGTCTGGTCCTAGATATCTCAGAAAGCATTATGCACACTAGTTCCAGTAATTCTTTAGACTCCTACTCATTGTATTAAAAAGGAAGCAGAAGCCCTAAAATGGGTGTTGTATATTTGCTGCCATTCATCCGATCCCATGAATGTAAGGTGTGATGACCGTGCCCTGGCCCAGCAGTCAAGGAGCCTCAATCCTCACCACTAACACCAGGGAGGTCATCTCCTAGAAGAGAGGAAAGGATAACTAATACACACAGTAAAGTACAATTTCCCTTAAGTGCACACAGAGATCACAGTCAATCTGGGGCTGATTGCTCCCTTTCTCACCAGGTCCCCAATAAGACTACCCACTGGCACAGCTATAGGGTCCAGGTCTCAGCCTAGCTGGGCAAGCTAAAACCTCCAGTACCCTCTCTGTCCAACCAGTGCTTCGTGTCCCTGCCCAAGTAGCTGACACAACACACACACACACTTTGAGATAAGTATTTATACAACTTCACAGACACTCCTGGGAAAGGCTGACACAGATTCTCCAGCTATGCCCCTTTACCCAGACCATACGGTAGTAATTCCTGCCACAACCCAGCTAATAATATCAGCTACCAAAAGGCCCTTGAAAGGGTGTCCAATTATTACTGTGCAATATCATTATCCGATGGTAATGTGACTATTCAGGCTAAGGCTTATTTTAGAGTGGCCTATTACAATAACCTCTATAAATATGCAATGTACTCTAGAGTTTATTTCTACACAAACCAGCAACAGGTAAAGGTTTTTAAAATATTTAATAAAATACTTAAAAAGAAAAGTTGGCAGTGCCATGATTGCTACCCAGGCTAGTGAAAGCAGATAACGTATACATACTAAATCTAGAGTACTTGATAATAGTTTGCAATCTTACTCACAAACACTGGCTAATCTACAATGCATGTACTGTACCTGTATGCATGTATTCTACCTATGTTCCAAATTTTAGCTGTACACCACAAATCTATTAATTACCTTTATTTTTAAATTAATACTTTTTTGTTTATTCTCTCCACTGTAACTGTTGATGTGCCGCATACCACTGTAAAAACATGTGTGTATACTGATCATGTCTAAATAATTAAATGTGTCTGTAATTTTTCTTTGTGGAGCTTTTCTCCCCGGGCCTCTGCTGAAAAAGGGCCTTTTCGGCTCAGTCAGACACCCCCGGTTAACAAATGTAAAATAAAATAAATAATAAAATATGTAATAATAAATAATTAAAGCACAAGACAAACCTACTATACCACAGAGATATCTAAGAGTTCAGAGATCACACAGAAACTTAAAATAATACAGTAGGGCAGGTCTGATTTCAAAGAAAAATACCTAATTAATCTTTACTAGTTTTAACTAATTCTACAAGAAATCACAGTGCTAGAAACTTACATGTGAGCTTAGGCAGAGTGCTGAGTTAGATATCCAAGATCAAAATGCATTTAGTCTCTCACTGAACAATAGTTTTTAAACACTAACCAACAGCTCTGCTGACACCCTCACAGATTATATCATTTTGACACTTAGGTTTTCCCAGTATTCATATTGCATCATCTTGACACCTGGTCTGAGTTCTCAGGCCACAAATTGCATTATTTAGCAATCTAACACCTGCTCAGAAACTTACAACAATATAAGACATTTCACATGTATACTCTAACAGAAACCAGAGCAATAAAGCACATTCCACATCTAAATTCTGGTCATAAACTTTAGCCTTAAAACAATGGGCATGAAACCTTCATCCAGACTCACTGGAGACGAATTCTAACATGAAAGGTTCACAACATGCTTCACTGGGCCAGTAGAGTGCAATGTTGTCACATATTTTGCAGTTCCACATTTCACAGTATTCTTTTCCACTCAAGAAAACATGCCTGTATTTTTACATTTATTTACAAATGCCAGAATTATATATCAAATTCTATTTGACTAGGCAGGCAGCCTTCGCCCATCTCTCCCCAATCGTCACATCAGGATTTTTACTTACTTTCTTTCACTTCCTTTATGTCCATGAGTATAGATTTTGTAATATTTTATCTGATGGTTTTCTGCTGGTTGTATTGTGCCACTGTAGTTCTTACAGACTCTCGATGATCTATTGATTTCTACACAAGCTCCATACCTTGAACCATTACATGTACACTGTCATAATTTGTAATTATCATTGTGATAAATAGATACCTCTGATTTCAAATCTCTAATCATTCTGCAATGATGGCATGACATGCGTTGCAGAGAAATGCATCTACAAAGTGCAATGTGGCCTCATCTCATAGAAAACTACTTGGCGTCTGTCCTTCTGCCAGTAAGTTAAGTAAATCTAGTGTACATGTGTGTGTGTGTGTGTGTGTGTGTGTGTGTGTGTGTGTGTGTGTGTGTGTGTGTGTGTGTGTGTGTGTGTGTGTGTGTGTGTGTGTGTGTGTGTGTGTGTGTGTGTGTGTGTGCATGTATGTGTGTGTGTGTGTGTGTGTGTGTGTGTGTGTGTGTGTGTGTGTGTGTGTGTGTGTGTGTGTGGCATTAGTGGGGGAGAGTTTGTGTGCAAGTATAAGTTTGTGTGCAAGTGTATTCAGGTTAGGGTTAAATAACAGGATAGATTAGTGTTGTGCATGTAGATTGCTGTATGTCATGTGTGTCTGAGAGACATGTGAAGTGACAATGTTGTAGAAAGGGTTTATTTATATGAACACACACACACACACACACACACACACACACACCATGGTTATCTGTTCTTTCCATATCTGTTTGGGTTTTCTTAGCATATGCCAACTTCCTCCTTTTAACTGCTACCTTAAACTAGTGGGTCAGTTTACAGCTGAAAATGGTATACAATTAGCAATTAAACATTTTAAAAATTAAAAACAGCAAAATGACTGAAACCTGCAATGTTCATTACTGACTTCTATTGCAGCCTCATTTTATATGCAGGAAACAATTAAGACATTCAGGGGGTTATTCTTAATTGCAGCTATTTGTATACCTCAGATTCCCTAATCACTGCTGATATAATCTTTGCTGCTTGAAGAATGCCAACGAATAAATAATGAGTAGTCAGGGACAAGTCATGAGCCCTTTTCCATGCAGCACCATTGATTCTGCAGTCCTGCTGGCATCGCTGGTCAAGTGTGGGATCAAAGTGGCCTAATGGATAATAAACATCTGTTGCTTATTTACCTGCTTGCAGCTTCCAGGTGTATGTATAAAAGCCTTGTTGGACTAGGGGGTATGACTCTTGCATAGAGTGCAAGGTTAGGTTCCCAGGTTCAAATCTTGGACAACCTCAGTGTTTGGGGGGTTGGGGTTTGCCATAGTGTTTAAGGTATTTACCTCACAGGCACAAAGTACAGGGTTCAGTCTCACCTTTGACGGAAATTGGCTAGGCTTAAAATGGACCACAAGGACAGACAGTACTTGCCTATGAACCTATGTTAGACACTTTCTATATTCTTTTATAAAACAGCCCTAACCATCCTCTGTTACAATTTCATTATTAGTTAGTAGATGAAAACAATTTGTTTAAACTTGGTTTTCCTTTAAAAAATTCCATGACATCATCATTATCATCACTGTCAGCATTAACTCCCTTTTCCTATAGGTTCATAGGTTCATAGGTTCATACTAGGCTATCTGCCCGAGGGCATTTATAAGCCTAGCCCATAGTTTTGTGGCTTACTCCACCCCTTTAGTTTGGAGAAACTATGCCCATTATTTTGCACCCTGGGGTGTATCTGCGATCTCCCATCCATTGGTCAAGATTCCTCTTGAACAAGGCCACTGCCTCACATAAACTGGGATTTTGTTCCACAGCAAGTCTTTGGGTGATGAATCTATCCCTCCAGCGGTTTAAGTCTCCGCCCTTGTGGCTCTGAGGGATCTAGATTTTTGAGATGAAGCATGTTCATCAAATCTGGGTTTGACATGGCCTTGTATGTCAGGCATAGGTCACCTCTGAGCAAGCGGTAAGCAACTGAATATAACTGGAGTTCTTTCAGTCGGGCAGCATAAGACAGATTTTTGAGACCCTTTATCCTTTTGGTGAGGAACTTTTGTGGCCTCTCCAGCTGCTGCAAGTGTCGGGTCAGATAGAATGGGGCATTGTACTCGATCATTGGTCTGATAAGTGATGAGTATAGGGAGACTATGACTTCCCTTGATCTAGATGTGAATCCCTTCATGATAAGGTGGGCAATGTAGAAGGTCTTCCTAACTACTTTAGCAATATGAGTGTCGAATGATACTGTCAACCTGGGTTCCCAGGTCCTAATAACTTCTTCTGTGTTCAGGGATTGCCACCTATATGGTAGCTACGGGTAACCTTATTTTTCCCGAAGGGTATGACTATGCATTTCTTGGCATTTAACTTTAGGCCATGACTCTGGCACCAGTTATCCGTTTCTGTGAGACCCTTCTGAAGGATATCTGTGTATGTGTTTTCAACAGTTTGCAGTCATCTGCAAACTTTGTCAGCCATAACCCTCCTGTGTTTGCTTGTACTTCAGAAAAGTAGATGCCAAACAAGAGTGGGCCCAGGACTGAGCCCTGTGGGACACCACTTGTGACAGGCTTTGAATCTGACATGGCGCCAGCAACTCTGACCCTGTGGGTTCTGTCACTCAGCCAGTTTGCAACCCATCTTGTAATGTATGGGTTTACATTTAAGTTGATGAGTTTTTCAATGATACCGAGTGAGGTATTGTATCAAAAGCCTTCGCCAGGTCTAGGTAGGCTGTATGGACTGCCTTAATGGCCTTGGTGACTGTTTCGAAAAAGTCAACCAAGTTTAGAAGGCATGATCTGCCTTTGACAAAGCCAAACTGGGTTGGATCCAAAGTCTGCAAGTTCCCTATGTCTTTATTTATGAGATCCATTATGATCCTCTCCATGGCTTTGCAGATAAGGCTTGTCAAGCTAATGGGACGGTAATTTCCACGGTCGGTGGAGGCACCGCCTTTGTGGAGTGGGACCACAGTCGCAGGTGAGACTAAGATTAAACAGCTGTCCTAACTGTGGGTTTAATTCCTCGTTGAGTTCATGGAGCACACAGCCGGGGACACCATCAGGTCCCATGGATGCTGTGTTCTTTGCCTTGGAGAGAGCAATTCTCACCTGGGCGTTAGAGATGTTTGGGGGGCTACAATCATTTGGTATAGATATCTCTCCTTTAGGGGGGGAGGGGGGGAGAAGTTTGCACTGAACCTTTCAGCCAGTATATTGGCAATGACTGTAGGATCAGTAATCTTCACATCATTTTGAACTAATTCTGAGCATATCTGGGAGTTTCCTCCTAGGTTTCTGACATAGCTAAAGAATGCCTTATGGTTGTCTTTAGAGTCCTTAGCTATTTTTTTCTCAAAATTAGCTTTGGATGATTTTATGAGAGCTCTTAGCTTTTTACTTATAGTGATCAGCGGTGTCTTTCCTTTTAAGGATTTTGCTCTATCTTGTAGTAGCTTTCTCCTTTTGTTGTAGAATTTGTTTATGGCTGGGGTCCACCAGACTGGACGCTTGCCTTTGGTACAAAGAGTCTTTGTTTTGCTTGGGATTGCCTGATCCATGCAGCCCTGCAGGTGCTGGTAGAAGGCATTTGTAAGTGATTCAGCGGTTTGAGTAATGTTAACCGCTCAGGGGCCTTAAAGGAGACCACACTAGTCTTTAGAAGTGTGAAGTCGGCTTCGAGAAGTTCTTTACTGTGGTCTTTTTCATTTGGTGGGGGATGAGGACCTCCAGCGAGATTAGTTTGTGATCAGATCTCACCAGTGAGGGGTATACTTCCGTTGAACATTGTGCTCCCATATTCGTGATGATGAGATCAAGTATGTTTTCTCCTCTTGTGGGGATGGTGACTAGTTGTTCCATGGCATTTGAGTTTATGAATTCCAGGAACTTTTGGGCTAGAGTGTTTGGGCTTGAGTAGTGTTCCCAGTCTATATTAGAGTAGTTGAAGTCACCTAGTATGATGGTGTTCGGAGATAGATTTATCCCCTCCAGTGTTCTCAGGAAGGCCATATGAGTTTCCTGAGTTGGTGGCCTGTAACATGCTACAAATTGCAGAGCAGTCTTGCCTATGGTTAATTGCACCTGGATGGTTTCCGATGCATGATGCCACCAATCTTGAGGTGTAGGTGTCCTTGATGAATATGGATACCCTCCTCCTTTCTTGGTATTGTCCAGGTTTTGGGGCGCATGATATGAGGTAAAACCTGAAAGTGCTGGGGTGCTCTCAGGAGCCTTGAACCAGGTTTCTGTCACAGCACAGACATCGATGTTCTCCATACTGAGAAGGGCCTCGAGTGCGTGCATCTTGAGGTTGAGACTTCTGGCATTGAGCAGCATTACCCTTAGTTTTTTTTTCTTTGTTTTTTTCTATTTTACAGGGGTTCAGCTTTCACATCAACTGTTGCCATTTCTCTAAGTTCAGAGCCATTTTCCTACTGTCTTGGACCATGCCTGCCTGCCTGCTTTATACGTTTACTGACGTAATCCCTCTATCTGTTGGCTAAATGTCCACATCTCATATCACCTTCTTCATCTCTTTACCAAATCTTCTTTACCAAAGTATCTTTTATTTCCATGCACATCTGACCAAAATGCACAAACATCTACAGGGGATATGTCAGCAATCCAGATTAAACATTTTCAACTGATAAGTAGCACACATGTAATGACTGTTATGAGTTTGTCACTTTTGTGCATGGAATTGCAGTATAGAAGTTGAAAACACTGAAAGTTTGAGTCTAGCAAGTTGAGAAGCTGAATTCACACTGGGAATTGTCTTTCCATCCTATCCAGAGTGAGAAATGCTTTCATTAATTTGTGAAGCCAATGAGTTTATCAAGAGAACAAGCTAAGTTTGTTAATGTGCTTGCTTTAGAGGAGGTGAGGAAGTTTGGTAATCATGCACAGCATTTGTTTTCAGTTAGTTGGATGCACTGCGGAGTACAAGTTAAGTTATTTCCAAATTTAAAGTCTTTCTGTTTCCTCCTTAGTTTTCACCACAGACACGTTTAAGAGTTGAAGGTCCAATATAGTTTATTCTTTTTTGTATGCTATGTGCAGATGAGTAGCTATAGACTTTTATCTGCTTCTGTACCTGAGGATTTTAATATTCTTTTATTCATGTTTTATAAGGCCTTACATGGGAATGGACATCTGCATTCCGTTATAACTAATCATCATTATCAACCCCCTTTTTCTCACAATCTACATAAGGTCAGAGTATCGTGTTAACTGTCCCAATTGCTCTCTATTCAGTGACACTCTCCTGTCTTCTTTGAAACTCATGTTTGGCTGTCACAGTTCTTCTCTCACACAATCCATCCAGCTCTTTGCTGGATGCCCTTGTTTCCTTATGTCTTCTTCCTGCATGTCCCAAATCTTCTTCACCAGATTGTCTTCTGCTTTTTTGCATGTGTGCCCAAATCACTGCAATCTGTTCTCATTGACCTTTTCTGGAACTGAATCTACTTTGGCTTCAGCTCTTATGTCCTCATTTCTTTGTCTGTCCCACAGTGTGCATCCCATCACCTTTCTCAGGCACTTCATTTCCATCACCTCTAGCTTCTTCAACTGCTCTGCCTTTACTGACCAAGTTTCTGTACTATACAGTAGTACTGGTCTCATCACTATTTTGTAAACCTTGCTTTTCAGCTTCTTTGGCATTCTTCTGTCATACACTATCCCTAACGCTCTATGCCAGTTGTATGCAGCCCCTCTGGTTCTAGCTTTAACCTTCTCATTCAGACTTCCCTTCTCCTCAACCACCCCTCCCAGATACTTGAAGCTGCTAACCTGTTCCACTATTTTCCCTTCTATCTCATTTCTCAGCTTCTTCTAATTTCCCCCATTTGCTGCCATTATAACTGTCTTATCTGTACTCAGTTTCATCCCATGGGCCTACAATTTTGCATTCCATTCCCTTATCCCTTGCTGAAGTTTGTATAAATGCCAACTTGGGTCTCCCCTGAAAAGAGGCTACTAGCCTAGTGGGACTAACTCAGTCAACAAGTGATAAATAAATAAAAATAAATAAATTGTGGCAACCAGTGGTTTATATTGTGGGTCAAATGATCACTGATTCTATCCCAGTGCCCTTTCTTTACTAGGGGCAAATCTACTTGAGTTGCATGTTGGCCATTCTTGTATATGATCTTGTCACTGCATCTCTTGCTAAACCATGTGTTGGTCACTATCAACCCATTTGCCAGAGAAAAGTCTAGAATAGTCTCTCCTTCTTTATTCCTGTTGCCCCACAGGCAGCCCCCATATCTTGCTCTGCCTGTCCTGATATATGCATTTGGGCCCCCCTTTACAAACTCGTGCTATCCTGATTTATCTAGTAAGTCTTGCAAATGCTGCCTGAATGCACTCTATTCCCCTCTGTCACAGCCCTACTGTGGGGCATAGCAAGAGATTATAAATACTACCCTGTCATTACAATGGAGTCTGATTGCCATCAATGAATTGCTCACTGTTTTCTGAAGCCTTTCCTTCACCACAGTTCCCATGCCATTTCTAGCTTGTCCTCCTCCTACGTAGTAGACTCTGGAGTCCAAGCCATGTGGTTTTGCAGCACTACCCTTACATCTTGGATCCTGGATACATAGGGTGTCCAGCCTTCTCCTAACCCTCATGTCATCCACTTCCAAGCTTTGTCCTGTCAGTGGACCTACAGTGAATGTAGCGATTCTTAGTTCATCTTTGGCAAGTTGATTGGTTTCACGTCCAAGTTTTGCTCCACACCTATCCCAGGTAAATCTGGGCAACTGGACACCAGCCAGTCAGGATTTTATTGACCCAGGGATTAGAGGCATAGACACCCCTCCTACTGTTAACATAGGTCTCTGCCGCAGGTCTCAGTAGGCCATGTTCTCCACCCACTTATCACTGACAAATACCCATGCCCAATCATGGCATTAGTCTGCATGACTAAATCATCTATAGCCATATTTTATACCATTGAGAGGCTAGCACTGTCATGTTGTGCAGTCTATGATGTGTGTTATCCTATCTTGAAGATACAGTAGACACCCAAACCAGATGGTCTATACTGCTCTTCTCCTAATACAGCACTGTCTATTCTGTTTCCGCAATTCCATTCTTGGGTGAGTTTGAGATGGAAACACTCAGCATGTTTTGAGGAGGAACCTCACAAAGACACTAAAAGAACATGCAAACTCTAAACAGGCATTGGCCTAAGGTCAGGATCGAACCTTGCACCTTGTGCATAAGAGGTAAAGAACTTAACTATTATGCCTACCAATCTCATTCAGTTATGTTATAATCTGTTATAGCTTAGCTAATATAGAATCCAGTCAGCATCATTGAGCCTTTTCATGCTAATCAAAACATCTGCAGTGCAGTAAGTTAGACATCAGTAGTGCAAGAAGCTAAATGGAAAGAATTGCTATCTGTTTAGCATGTAGTAATCTCATTCTTGAGAAGACTGTCAAACAGTGGGTCTATATTAATTCTGCAAAAGACATATTCATCGAATATGTCTTCTGCAAACACCAACTACTGAAAATCATTTCAGAGAACGATGGAATTTGTCCTACAATTCAAAAACACTTAGCCATCACCTTGACTTTACCCTTTTCCCCACTGTGGTCGAATCTCGGAGTTGGTTTATAGTTTATATAGTTAGGGGGAGTGGGGGGGCACAGTTCCCATATTGGAGGGTGTGGGGCAAAGCCCCCCACTTCATTGGATTTGATTTTGTCCATGTGTGTTCTGGATGGTTGGTGGACCAAGTGTTTGCAAAATGTGGGAAATATTCCACAGCTCACTGAAGTGATTTTCGGCAGTTGATGTTCATGGAAGACGTATTCGATGAATATGTCTTTCACTGGAATTAATATAGACCCCAAACAACTACCTTTATTCTCCCGAGTAACTGTTAGCCAGTGTCACATCATGTGTGTTGTAAAGCTATTAACTATTTCATCTTTATAAGTATTGGGAAATCCATTAGGCAGGCATTATAACATATAATTTTGTAAAATGTGTTGATTTGATTTACAAGCCAAGTTTTTGTACCTTAGTTGTAAATCCTTTAATTTATTGCAATGAACAAGACAAGCTTGCCAAGTTTTAATACTTTTCTACCTGTACAACCTTCTAACCTTCTGATGTTTCTTTAGTTTTTCATGACAATGTCCATTCACTAGAGTGAATCTCTGAATGAAATAAAATAATTTAAATATATTTGCTAGCAGTTCCAATGTTTTAATGATTTTTCTGAAAAGATGCCACCAAAGTGCAACAGCTGTTATCAGGGAGCATTACAGTCATTTGAATAACAAGAAAATCCTTAATTATTACAAGTGACATTTATTTCTACACATTTCTGATACAAGCTAGAATCCCAAATAAACATCTCACAAGCAGTGGCAGAGTAAGTGCACCATGGTAAGTGCACCTATTTTCAAACCAATGCCCCCCTGCCTATAAGCATTTTAAGAACAATGCACAAATGCATTTTTATTCATATTCCTGACTTTAAAATTATATTTCTTGTTTAATACAGCAACATTTGTAAGACTGTGTTTTACATTTATTTAAACATTTTTTCTAGTAACCAGTGAAACAAAATGTATTATCCAATAATAACAAATGCACCCATTTTAGAAAATTTCAAGCATAAAAGGCCATTCAAACTGTTGTCATTATAATCCATGAATATCCATACTCATTAGTTAGAGCCACTTTATTAACTGTGTACACAGTACTTTCCTGATTGTGATAAAAATGTCCACAGTAAAGTATTCTAATTTGCTTTACACTAATACACACTAGACTTGCAAAGGCATACTCTTTACTTTTTAACTTTATCAGCTCAGAGGGATCTGTCATGCATAGCCACAGACAGCCACCAAACCCAGCAATTAGTTGCAACATTGTTGACTATATCCCCCAGATGTCTGTATCAAAAAATAATAACAATAATAACAACCAAAGAAACATATTTAAATTTGTTTCACACAAACACACAGTAGCCATAATAAATTATTCCAACTTAACACACACATGCACTCTAGTCATGCAAAGCCAGCCAACTTAATTCACACATACATGCACATTAGTCCTGCAAAGCCTTATCAGAGACTGTTTAAAAATTATGATAATAAGAGCATATGGTGCTTTCACAGATAGCCCCCAAAAGCTCTTACAGCCAAATTGTTGACCCCCTTAATGTTATGAAGAAATAAATTATATATAATTTACTGGTAGCCTAGAATGAACTACATGAAATTGTATAAAGGTCACTAGCATCACACCATAAAACTCAACATGTGTAGTATAGTTTAAATAGAAGAGAATTTATGAGAGCATAAGACATATTAACCACATATTAACATATGCTAAGTAAATATACCCATCTCTGCAAAAGTAAAAGTCATCTGAATAATTCCGCATTAAAGAGAACAATTAGTAATGAAGATATTGCTGTTGGCAAATAACTTTGCATTTCAGTGCTTCATCTACATATGCAGTACCTGCTGTCCTTGAAGAATAAATGCTCAGATTTGTATTAAGAAATTGGTGTGCTGATGATATTGCTGCAGCATTTCCTCAACTAGATTAGCTATGCAATAGGGAATGACTGGTAAAAAACAACCACAAATTTATAGCTAGTTACTAGGTACATAGTCCTGCAGACATTTAAAGCACCTAGTCCAAATCCGCAAATGCCCCAAAGCACTGTCTAGCTAACTCATTCAAGCCTAAAATGCCTTTTTTGTTTATTTCCAATTTACACCCATAGCTCCTTATGGCATCTAGACCTTTTGGGGTCTGGCTTTGTTAACTAGCAACTTATTAGCTAATAACAGGCAGTACTGGAATGTGCAAGGAGTTATTAACAAAATGCCACTAAGATTGGTAATCTAGGATGTGCTGCAGTAGAGAAATGAATCACTATTTGCCACTTATTCATATTTTCATACTTGTGTTTTTATTTTCATAACTGAGAGGCCTGTATGTTATTCAGGGGTATATATGACATGCCACTGTGGGAGACAAGGAAATTCATTGTTAATGCCCATTTATAAGATATTATACTTGTGACATACTGCTAGATGTTTGTTAGTGGTTATAAAAATAAATAATATTTCCATATGTATGTAATACTTCAAAAACCAAGTGACTTACAAACTGTTGCATGATATCAGGTGAAGCCTTAGATGTTGTGGACGAAAACAGTCAGTGATATTTGCACTGTAAGTTGCATATTTTGACTGATATTCAAGGTTAATATATTGCTGATTATACAATTAAGCATATGTGTTCATATTTCTGTAGATATCTCAATAAGTATAAATTCATAGAGGAATCTTGTGTTGTCATGTGAAAGTGCATGTCTGGTTAACAAAAACATCCTAAAATATATGTCTAGGCTGTACAGTTTCTAAGATATGTGAATTTGTTTGTGAAAGTTTAGCAAAAAATATAATTTGGGGTTTGTGTGCATTATAATATATTATAGTATTTATGGAAAAACTATGAATGCACTAATATCACTGTAAAGAACACTTCTTACTAAGAACATTGCTATGTGTGCAGTTTTAATAGCTTTTACTGTTCACAAAATGTTCACGTTTGTCTATCTTATGATTTTTATGTTTATTTTTCAGAAAATGTTCAGGAATTCAAGCTGGGCATAGGCTGCTATAGGTGTAACATTTCACACCACATAGGTGTTAATGAGTTAAGTGACTTGCTCAACATTAGATAAATGAGGATGGAAAAACTAAAACCCTGCACACTTGGCACAGGAAGCAACTCATTAACAAGTCAGACCTTAAGTCAGTCCACTTTACTAATTGCTAAATGGAGTAACACTTTTTAATTAAATACAGAAATCATTTACAGTCCAATCTTGAAGGGGAGTTTTTATCACAGTAATATGCAATAATTGCATAATGGATAGTTATGATCTTCACTCCAAATAATTCAGATGATATGACCTGACAAATGTCAAAGCCTTTGCAGTTGCTGGAGGCTGCAAATAAACTACTGCAACACATATTGCTAAGATGCAACATGTTTAGATTATTTTGCATAATCCATGCATATTAATCCATTAATCAATTATCTAATACAATGAATAAAGCTAAACAATTAAAGACGCTATAGATGCTGCAGCAGCTTTCACTCAACAACCCACAAGCCATATAAAAATCTGAAATATTACTGTATATAGCATACTGTTTGTTTTAGGGAGAGGAGCTTACATGCTTGCATTGCATTTTTGACCTCCCTATATCTTGCCTGTCATCAAGGATAGCTATCTCCTCTGACATCACTCAGTGTAGGTCTGACCTACCTGGATAACAGATGATATGATATTGTTGCAACATATGCCTCCAGGGTGAACAGAGCTGGATCATGGCCAAATGAAGACTTATGTATGTTAATGATCCAGGCCCCCAAACAATTATAGCAGTATCCCATTACTTGTCCGTCTGTCCCCAATTACCATAAATACTGTTTAAAATTGTCAGGGTATGTGCTATTTTTCAGTTGTACTTTTACAATTATCACAGAGATTTGGATTTTATGTACAACTTTTATTTAAAATTTTACTGGAAAAATACTGACAGCCATTTTCTAAACAAAATAATTACATTAAAAACACACATCATGAGAAACAATAAATGTTGCTTCCCTTGTAACTTACATTTTTTTGAAAATGCTTCTGATGACCTATTAAACTGCAAGGGATGTGTTGGGATTCATAACCAAATAGTGTAAAGTGAAGCACTAAGTGGCTATGTGAATGGTGCAGGAATTCAAAACAAAAATGTGTAACATATTTACTTACAGCCTGGACAGCCCACTGGACACAAGTGTCCCTTTTCAGGAGCAGCCCAGGAGTACTGTCTGGTGATGTAACTTGGGGAAAGTCATGCTTAAAATAAATAAAGGCTGAGGGAATCAAACCCTGTACTACAGGAAGCAGATATTTAACGGCTCGCGGATTTACTCATCTTCACTTAGTGCTAGACAAACTGATGTAGCCAAAACACAGTGTATTTCACACTTATGTGCCTGTGAAAAGCAATCTAACTTAAAAATGTATTCAAATATTTATCAGAAAATGAAGTTTGTAAATGTCTGGCAATTAGTGTAGAGAATTAAGGTTTTAAACTCTAAATAAGCTGCTTCCTCCAGTCAGTGTTGCAGGGCATATTTCTTTCTGTCTGCATTTGTTTATTGTGTAACTCTAAGCAAGTCACCAGACAGTGCTCCAAATATGTTTTGAACTCTAATAGCATTATTAATTAAATAGCTTGAACCTGACTATCTGGAACTCTAATGATCATATGGCTATGGTTTGAACTGTAATGTATGAGTTCTGAATGCACACATGTGCATGTATGCACAACACACACACACACACACACACACACACACACACACACACACACACACACACACACACACACACACACACACACACTCACACATGCACATACACCTACCTCAGTTTCATCTAAGATTGAGCAGCCATTCTCTGCAAAGCAAGCAGCAAGATCAAGCAGCTGTTCTCTGAAAGCAAGCAGACAGATTGAGCAGAATCTTGCAAATATTTGTTACTAGTGAGCTGTGTAGGCACCATTGTAATGGGGTACTTCAGTGACCCTATAAAGTATAGAGAGGGAGTAGTGTATTTTGGGAGATTGGACAAAAGACAGAGGTAGTATGTAGCAGTCTGCTTTGTGACTATGTCCACTCATACCCACCCCACTGCCTGTGTATGCCAGTGGCTTTGACTCATAGTGAGTGTTTACAATAGTGCTGGAGTCAAGTCCACTTGTACTATACCGGCATATTGTGAATGCATACAAGATCCAGACAGGCCAGTAACATATGTAGTGTTTGTTGATCGATGTATCTGGCCAGTCATTTCTTGACTTCATTTCTCAAAAATTCTAGACAAAACTAAAAATAATGGGGGGATAAGGACCTCAAATCAGGGATAATTTTTAAATATTACTTTAATTCACATAAAAAGTTAATACAACAACAAGTTTTGTATTAAGATCCATTTTCTGAACTCTAATGTTTGGCATTATTGATTAACAACAGTCACCAGTAATTTATCAGAAAATCAACATTTTACAAGAGATAGGGTAAAATGTAAGACAAAATCAGAGGTATTCTGCAACAAAGGGCCAGTTGAGAGGTATGTCTCCATGCGGTATGAAGTTTAATGCACTCAGATCACGTGCAGTGCAATGACAGAGGCTCACTTTGTTGACTTATTCAGCCTGCCTGTGGACCAGTTATATTTACAAATAGGCAGTGCAACTAATAGTCAGGTACATAGGCAATGGAGGAATATAGGCAAGACTGCTATGATATGACAGCAGGGGTGGCCATTAAGCTACAGTGCTAACATATATAGTACAGGACTTTGGACTTCCAGGCAGTGTATATATGCACATATACATACACATGTGAAACTGTTAAGACTTTCAGACTAAATCTGAAAACATTGCAGTTATTTTGTGTGCCTCACCATGAGTCTATTTTTTTATTTTAGCAACATGTTGCACATATGTTATGCTGTTGCAGTTGTTCATTTGCCTTACTGTGATAAACAGGGTTTTGGGTCACAACTGTAGCCCTGATATTCCAAACAGTACTGCTGTCAGATCAGTCTGCTTTAGTGTGGGCCAACAGTATCTCTAAAATGCATATTAATACATTTTCATGAACACATCACCATTTCTGTACCCAGTAACATACCAGTCAGTTATTGAACTGAATCAAGATATTCTGTATGAATCACAAGTCTAATTCCTGTGTTTCACCTCTCACACAGTGTCAAAGGAAAAATGTACTTTAAAAATGATCAAAACACGGTAGGTTCAGGTTAAGGCACATTAATCTTGCAGCAAGGAGACAAAAACATGCTATTACAGAGTTTGTCTAACCAGAAACAGGAAATACTTTCATTTTTATACATTCTCTAACAAGACATTGCCTACCAAGCTGACGTAACAAATTACCAGTCTTTTCATCATCACTTGTTGACCATCAGTCTCACGAATTTCTGCTGATTTATCAATTTTTGTGAGAAACTTCCCGAGGAAAACAACGTGGCCTTGATTACCACCAGTTAGATACATGTTATGTTACTTACTATGGCTAATTCAGGCACAAAGCTAACAGTTCATTTCTCTAATAATCCTTTGTCTACATTATCTCTAAGCTGCTGCAACTGTACATGTTCTCATGCTTCGAACAGAGCTGATTGTTTAGAATCATTACATTTACAGAATATAGTATTGTTCATTCATTCATTCCTGACCTAGCAGATAAGCACCTGCTTCTCAAGTACATTTCCAAAAGGCATAAACATGAATATTGCTGTGCTAGCAATTACCAGGTCAGACGGCATCTTGCAAGTTTCAGAAAGCACACTGCAGTTTGCAAAAAGCATCTTTTTCAGTCTCATATTAAATTCAATTCATATATAACACAGTGCATATAAAATAGAATGAAAAACGTGTTAATTCTCCTAACTATTAATTAGCATTAAGCATACACACATTAATACATATTTTTCTAACATTTCCCTCCTGTTGATACTTTTTAATTCTATTTTCAAAAAGAATAAACAGTTTGCTTCTTTCCCTAACCTCTTCCAATCAGGATTTGCAGTTAAGAAAGTCATTCAGCTTAAACTTTTATGAAAGTGTTTCGCATTCTAGCAGCTCTTCAAATTCAGTACTTTGATACATAGTCTCAGATACTGATATGTCTATAAATGTTTTGATTAATTTCTTCATGCAGAGGATTCCACAACAAACACAAACTCCTATTAGGAGTAATCCCTCCCCAATGGCAATCAAAATGTTCATTAGGATGGAACCCCACCCCCCCAAATAAATTCTGGAAAAAGTCCGTCAGAGGGTTTGGGCCTGGTTTGGTCATGGCCGACACTTGCTGAATTACCTCAAGATGGTCATTAATCTCATGCTGATGATCTGGAATAAACGCACAGCATTCTTCTTTGATTAAAGTGCACGTCCCACCCCTCGCTGCTAGGGTGAAGTCAAGAGCCATTCGGTTTTGGAGCACTACAGTTCTCATTGCATTCAGTTCATCAGTTATCAGTTCAAGAGCAGAAAAAGTTGCACTACTCATCACTTCGAGAAGTTTAGACAGTTTTCGCAGCTCCCAAATCGATTTAACTGCGCCATATGCAGGTAATATGCCTGCCCACAATATGACAGCATCACTCAAGTCCATGTGCGCAAGTTTGGTACCCACACTATGATGGTCTTTCCAGCCTGCCTCAATCTGTCCCACTGGATTCTCAGGTTTTTTAACAGTCTTTTTGGTTACATCTCGGGTATTTCGAATACTTTCCTGAGGTAAAACTGCAGTGTGTCGTATGGCCGGGACCAGGTATCCCAAAAAACAACTGCCAGACCAATTCTCAGGTAACCATTTATATGCTTTTTTACCACACACAAAATAACAGTCCTCTACTTTAGTTGTTACTTTGTTAAGAAATGACTGCCCTGCATGAAACATTTTCCTATCTATTACAGATAACTGTTTAAAAAGTACAGGATTACGTTGTACCTGATCAAGAGTCTTATGCATAGATTTAAGAAATGAGTTATAATCTGTACTACAAGATCCACCTAGATCATTCGCTTTTGTATAACATTTATATTGTACAGTGACATTACACTTGCTCCAACCCACTTGTATGGTATCATTTTTGTAAAAACATACAATTCCTTTTTGTGTCACAGGCAAATACAGTGCTACTTTATTTTATGCTTTAATAGCAACTGTGTCAAAAAAACAGATTTTCCCAGGTCTCATTGACCCCTAGGGGGATAGCAGCCATCAATAAACCCCCATATGCTGTTGGTATGGCCGTGCAGACCCAGCAGTTTGAAACATTAAAAGTCTCAGCATACACACGTGTAATTGCCTGATAAGTGTGTTAAAGTTCGGATGCCAGTCTATGTTTGGCCCATCACGTTTAATCAGTTCAGCTTTTGTGGCAGGAAAAAGGAGAGGCCACAACAAAAAGAACAATGTAATTAGCATAGCTATCAAAATGATCATGCAAGTTTTCTGAGGTTGCTCAATGTCTCTATTCACTCTATACTTGGCCATTTTGTTCTCGTTGTACAACAGTAACAAGGTTTTTGTCCAATTCAAAGTTCTTAACCAATTTACAGTGTGTCAAATGAATCCAGGATGCTCGCTCCATGATCTTGACTGCAGTGGGTGTCGACAGTAGTACCTGGTATGGCCCTTCCCACTTCGGAGAACTCCAGTTCTTTTTCTTCACAATCTTCACCCAGACCCAGGTGCCTGGGGCTACTGCTGCTTCCGATTTCGGTTGCTCTTTATCTGAAACAGAATTTAACTGCAAAAGTTTGTTATTCAAAAATCGTCTTATATACCCTGCAAGTGAACTGTCAGCCTCTTGCTCTGCAGCCATGAGAGGTTTCCACTGAGGTGTATAATACGCCCTCCCAAACAAAGTTTCAAAAGGAGTCAATCCCTTTGCATTTGGAACAGTTCTCATGCTCAACAGTGCTAGAGGCAAACAGTGCACACAGTTCTTTTGTGTCTCACTCATCAATTTCCTAAGCTTATTCTTCAACACCCCATTGTGCCTCTCTATTAATCCTGCAGATTGGGGGTGATATGCGCAGTGATTTTTTAACGATATCCCGAAATAGTGACTAAGTTGCTGCACTGTTTGGTTCATGAAATGTGTACCATTGTCACTATAAATCTTTTCCGGTATGCCAAATCTAGGTATAATTTCTTTAACAAGGACCTTTGCAACAGTAGCTGCATCTGGATTTTTAGTTGGAAAAGCTTCCACCCATTTGGAAAACATATCTATAATGATAAGACAATACTTTTTATTCTCACATTTATTCAGTTCTATAAAATCCATACAAATGGTATGAAATGGATACGGTGGTGTAGGGAAACTCCCTTGCTTAGGTTTCAATGCCCCTTGTGCATGATGCTTGTTACAAACATGGCATGCTGCACAAAAATATTTTGTATAATTAATAAATCCATACGTTGTAAACACTCGATTCATTAACTGCACCATCCCCCCTGTTGAGACATGGCTCTGCCCATGGCTCAACAAAGCTGCATATCTAAACAAGTTAGATGGTAAGATTGGTTTTTTTTCCTTGGAGATGTACAGTCCCTTCTCAAGGATTGCTCCTCATTTTATCCACTTTTGTTTTTCTACATTTGTAGTAAGTGTCTGCATTGTTTTTAACATTTCTAAATCTAAAATCTCAGAGGGTTGTAATTCCTCATTCAAAAGAAAAGCTTCTGAGGCTGAAGCTGCCTGTTTTGCAACTGTGTCAGCCCTCGCATTACCTTTTGAAATTCTATCCTGTTGCTTGGTATGAGCTACGCATTTGCAAATAGCTACTTTTTGAGGTAACTGAATAGAGTCTAATAAATCTAAAATGAATTGCGCATGATTAATTGGTTTGCCAGTAGATGTTATCATTCCTCTATTTTTCCACTGCTGCGCAAAAATATGTACAGTAGAAAAAGCATACTGACTATCAGTAAAAATATTCACTTTCTTACCTTCTGCTAAGGTACATGCCCTTGTCAAGGCAATCAATTCTGCTGCTTGTGCAGATAAGTTGTATGGTAAAGATTTTGCTTCTAAAGTCTCGGTATCAGAAACAACTGCATACCCCACTAGAGTCTGTCCTGTAGGACCCCTCCTGCACGAGCTGTCCACATAGTATGTCACCTCGGCATCATCCAAAGGAACATCTGTAAGGTCCTGTCTAGGTAATGTCTTTTGCTCAATCTCCTGCAGGCAACAGTGCGGTTTGCCATTTGCAGGGGTTGGGAGCAAGGTTGATGGATTCAAAGTTGTGCATCGTTCAGTTGTTATATGAGGTTGGCTCAACAGTATAGTCATACAGGAAAGATATCTAGCAGGAGAGAGATATGCTACTTTTTCTTGCAGTAAAATGATTGCGACTGCATAAGGCACTCTCAATGTGAGAGGGTGGAATAACACTACTGAGGCCGAAGCCTGCACTGCCATTGCAGCTGCAACTACTGCTTGTACACAGTGGGGCAAGAATCGCACCACTGGGTCTAGCTGTGATGAATAGTAAGCTATGGGGCATTGTTTGTCCCCATGTTGCTGTGTCAACACTGATGTCATATAACCTTGCTTACAGTCTACAGTTTGGAAAAATCGCTTATGATAGTTTGGTAATCCTAAAACTAAGGAAGATGCTATCAGTTGTTTTAGCTTGCAGAAAGCTGCTTCTGCTTCTGGTGTCCACTGTAATAAATCCTGTGCTGCCATCGGCTTTTTGAATATCAAATTAGTCAGTGGAGCAGATTCCAAAGCATAATTTGGTATCCAACTCCGACAAAAGTTAGTGGTTCCCAGGAAGGACATCATTTCCTTCTTGGTAGTTGGTGTAGGTACTTGTAGTATTGCTGTTTTTCTGTCTTCATCTAATATTCTGCCTTCTTTGGATATTACATATCCCAGGTATTTAACTTGTTTTCTCCAAAGTTGCAGTTTGTTTTTGTTTACCTTGTGTCCTTGAGTAGCTAAAAATTGTAACAATGCTATGGTATCCTCTCTACATTCTTGCTGGGTGGGGGCTGCCAGCAGAATGTCATCTACATAAAGTAAAATCTGACTACCTTTCGGTGGGATAAATCCCGCCAGGTTGCTTGCCATTTCTTGTGCAAATATCATTGGACTTTCACAATATCCCTGTGGTAATCTCGTATACGTATACCATTTCCCCTGAAACGTAAATACAAACCAATGTTGGCTGTTGGGGTGTATCGGTATTGAGAAAAATGCATTACTAATATCTACCACAGAAAAATACTTCTGCTGAGGCTTCAAATCATTCAGTAAGGTGTGCAGATCTGGCACCATTGGTGCCCTGGGTATAACTGCATCATTTACAGCCTGTAGATCTTGGACCATACGCCATTCCCCGTTTGCTTTCCTAACAGGAAATAAGGGTGTATTACATGGTGAATTGGGAGATTCTATTAAGACTCCTTCCCTAAGTAAGGCTGCTATTATAGGTTTAATCCCTATCTCTGCATCCTTTCTTAAGGGATACTATCTTTTCTGAGGTCTAAATGCTGATTTTGGCATAATGGTAACTGGTCCTGCTGTTCGAATAAGTCCTACATCTGATTTCCCTGTTGACCAGAGAGTCTCTGGTATTTCTCGCAAGGCTTTCTCCTCTTCTTCCAATAAGAGTAATACTCAGCTATTCTCACTGGCCTGTGAGTGCACAGCTGGGTGTGTCTGTGTTATCCAATTCAATTTCTGATTCTGTACTCCTTGTTCAGAGAGTTCTAATTCTGTCTGCTTTTCCCACCTTGTGACCTTTTCTCCTAAGTCTGCCCATTTCAAACTTCTATTTTTGGTTAAGCTAACATGTGGCAATCGATTAGATTTGTAAAGTGCTAAAAATTCCTGGGGCAATGAACAGCTTATTACACTGTTTCCTTCTGTGTCCCAGTACAAGTTTCGTAACACTAGCCTGCTTGCATGGTTTTGAAACAACTCCTGCTCATATTCTTTATCAGGTCCTGGTCTATTACAGTAATATAGAGTACAATGCAACAAATGTTGTTTGTCAGTGTCAAAGGAGGGGGATTTACTGATGGCTACATTCATCAGTTCTTCGGTTACTGCCCCTGGACCAGTCGCAACCAAGTCCTGGCTGTACCAATAATATGTCTCACCCTCCGGTCGCACTACAAAAGTATCCATTTGTCACTGTGCTCCCATACCCTGCATGGTTGGAACTACGGCTATGCCAAATATCTGCATTAAGTCTCTGCCCAAAAGATTTACTGGGCATTTTACAGAAACCACAATCTTACTTTTCTGGGTCATTCCTGAAACGGGGTCTGTTATTGCTATATCATGGGAGAGTGGCTCCCGATACAGCTGTCCATTAGCTGCTTTCACTAGTATATAATCTGGTGATTCTGAATCTTCCGGTAATTTGGAAGGATGTATCAGGGTCCGTGAAGCCCCTGAGTCACACAAAAATTTGACTTCCCTCCCCTCTACTAGAAGTGTAACTTCCGGTTTTGTGTCTGCTAAGTAGAGCTCTAGGCTCAATAATGCTAAGTCTAAAATTTCATTTTCTTCAACATCTATAGATTCATGTACATCCTCTACCCCTTCTGTCACATCCTCTACCCTTGCTACCACATTCGCATTTGTCCTTTCCTGTTTGTTCTCATTTAGTGATTCCTGACTATCATATAGTCATTCCTCATCCTCCTTATCTTCCGTAGTCACCTTCTTATTTAGCCTGCAATCCCTTGCCAAATGTCCTTTTTTCCCGCATTTAAAACATTCACCCCTTTTCTTTCTTTCTTCGAAATCTTCTGATCGTTTATCAGATTGTTTGTTTCCCTGGGCATTTTTCTTACCCTTTCTCCCAGTTTGTACTACAAAAACTTCTGACCCATCTTCTGCTGCAAATACTTGAGTTTTCTTCTTCTTTTTACTATTAAAATGCCTTTCTGCATGTCTTGCATATTTAAGTAATGGCTGCAATCTACTTGTTCGATGATCTACCATGTGCTTTGCAATAAAGCTGCTAATGGGAGTTATACTACCTTTTAAGAATGCATTCTTTAGCTGCTGCTCATATGGGGAATCATGTGTTTGATTTTCGGGTATTTGCATTCTGCAGTGGTTATTAAAACACTCTAATAATCTAGCATAATATCTATCAACCATTTCACCTTCTTGTTGGATGCACTGATTAATGCAAGTCCAATCAGCCCTAGGCTTCCATTTTTCAAAGATTCGGTCTGTCAGACCCTTTACTCTGTTATCCAATTCTGCATTACTATGTGGGAGTGGCCTAAGCTCTGCATCACGGGGATTCCAGTCGCCACTGATCATGTGCCAATCTGGACCTACAATTTGTCTAACTACTTTTTCTACTTCCTCTCCATTCAAATGGTAACTTAATCTCATACCCTGTAAGTCTTCTAAAAATTTTCTAAAATTCACTTTCGGATGGGGAATTCCCTCCGTGGCTTTCCGGACATCTTCCGGTGTCCATGGTCTATAAATTAAGAGAGTCGGATTCTGTCCTGCCTGTCCTGCCTGAGGATTTGGTACTTCTATGAGTGGACATATCTCTTCCTCACTCATAGCTTGTGATTTTCTATTCATTTCATATAATTCAATCTCCCCTCTCAAGTTACGTGTTCGAGACCTAGTCTCGATAGGATCCCTGACAAACGGTTTTGATGTTGTAGAAACAGCTGGGTATAGTGGAGGTGGATCAGCTTGTCCACTCGCTTCATATTCTGGTAAGGGAAGCGGAGGGGGTGAAGGAGGGGCCATTGCTATTACCAAGTTATTATCTTCTTTATCTAAGAACATTGCTTTTGAATTTTTAATCTTTTGTTCTCTGTGATTTGCTTCCTCAAGCCACCTATGTGCCTGAGGGACTCCTAGTTGTCGTTGTTTTTTTAAATTGACCTTTTGCGTCTGTTTTAAGTTGTCTGATAAGTTTAATAAGTGCAAGTTTATCTAAATTACCATCAAATTTATATTTATCAACCCATTTCGTATAATACTTAACATTATCGACACGCTGTAATTGCATATATTTCGCGTCTTCAGTTAGGGGCGGGTCTCGGGAACTTTTCATGCACTGATTTCCCATATTGCCTTAGCTAAGTTGTAAATTGTTACGTAACAACCCTTCTTATCACTTGGTACCACAGTTCTACACTTTTTCACAGTTTGTCTAGAATAACTGTCTACCTATTCTGTTTCCCTGATCTATGACAAGACAGTAACCTTTTTTGTCCCTGATCTGCACATGCAAATCTTCCTGACAAAAAAAAAAAAACAGTTCTGCAACTAGTCCCTGATCTTAAAACAGAAAAAAGGTAAATTCCTCCTTACCTGCCCCTCCATGAGTTGATCCATCAGATCGTTGACTCGTCCCCCAATCCCAGATCAGAAACAGTGGCTGGCCTCTTTCGAACGACAATTCAGTCGGAGGTCTTTCAAAACAGAAGAGCCAATTTGGCCTCTTCTCCGTATGGGTACATGCCACCGGGCCCAATTCTGACCTAGACCTAGAGCGAGAGGTACTTTCCGGTCCGAAGGACCAAACTGTCAAAGGAAAAATATACTTTAAAAATTATCAAAACACGGTAGGTTCAGGTTAAGGCACTTTAATCTTGCAGTAAGGAGACAAAAACATGCTATTACAGAGTTTGTCTAACCAGAAATAGGAAATACTTTCATTTTTATACATTCTCTAACAAGACATTGCCTACCAAGCTGACGTAACAAATTACCAGTCTTTTCATCATCACTTGTTGACCATCAGTCTCACGAATTTCTGCTGATTTATCAATTTTTGTGAGAAACTTCCTGAAGAAAACAACGTGGCCTTGATTACCACCAGTTAGATACATGTTATGTTACCATTCAAGGTACTATGGCTAATTCAGGCACAAAGCTAACAGTTCATTTCTCTAATAATCCTTTGTCTACATTATCTCTAAGCTTCTGCAGCTGTACATGTTCTCATGCTTCGAACAGAGCTGATTGTTTAGAATCATTACATTTACAGAATATAGTATTGTTCATTCATTCGTTCCTGACCTAGCAGATAAGCACCTGCTTCTCAAGTACATTTCCAAAAGGCATAAACATGAATATTGCTGTGCTAGCAATTACCAGGTCAGAGGGCATCTTGCAAGTTTCAGAAAGCACACTGCAGTTTCCAAAAAGCATCTTTTTCAGTCTCATATGAAACTCAATTTATATATAACACAGTGCATATAAAATACAATGAAAAACGTGTTAATTCTCCTAACTATTAATTAGCATTAAGCATACACACATTAATACATATTTTTCTAACACACAGTGAGCATCATATTTCCAAATCTCATCTTAAATAACTTACTGATGATTTGGGTAGAGTGTACATAAAGTATCCAGCACAACAGATAGCTGGGATATGTGGTTTTACTTTTACTGTACACCTTCATGTAGGGATATAGGTAGGATATATGCACATCGTAATGAGTTCAAACTTCATCCCCAAATAAACCCACAAAACATATCCATCAGTGTAACCTCCTTCTGTTTTGGGGACAATATAATCCTGCTGCACATAAACCTATACAACAATAATGTTTTTTATTAAGTACGTCTTTTTTTTTTCAGTTATGGCAATACGGATCAATACCTGATTTGTTATGCAAGAGCTTTCATCCAGCATTGGAACCTGCAATCTGATCACCTAAACTCACCTCTGAAGATTTCACATTTTCTTAAAACGGATGTTTTCTATAGTTTCTTCTGGATCAGCACACACAATGTTATTTGCTTTAATTGCTAGGCCCAGACTAGCAAAGCTCAGTGTAATATTAGTGCATGACAAGGTGAAGTCTTCTGCATACAAGTGTAAATAGTTACAGTATATATTTATCTTTCCCTCATACATGCTTTCGCTTGTACCTGTCTCTCTTTCAGTGCTATTATTTTGGTACTTGATCAAATTAACATGGACATAAATGGACATTTTTTATTTTATTTTATTTAACATTTATTGATTGAGTAGGTGGACTGATGTTTTGACCCTTTTCAGCCATGACCCGAGCTATTAGGCAAACACAACATAAACAAAGAAAAGATATGTTCATAACACAGAATATGTATTTGAGAATTCAAAGATATGTGACTAAGAAGAACAAAATGTGTCTGTATAGTACATCTCTGAAATACACATCATATGAGAAAGCTGAGCAAAATAAAGTACACACAAAACAACTTTAAAATATCAGCCAGATACAGTCCCAAAACAGGCATTAAGTAAAACAATATAAACGTGTTTGTTACAAAAAAGTAGGAAATATATTAGCAAGATGCAGCAAAAGTTAATTTTCTTTTTTTTTTTTACTTTTATTTATCCTTTTTTAACTGGATTAGTCCAACTATAAAAGTGGCCTCTTTTCAGTGGAAACCTAGGCTGGTATTTATACTGACTAAGGGAAATTTGACCAGGGCACTAAGGAAATCTCCCCACTCTGTTTGATAAATGGTTTGGGATCTTTTAGATCCATCAGAGCAACCTCCAACTCAGGTAGATGGGGGCTTGCTTTAACTTCGAAGGATGGCACATTCAGGAGTACAGCACTTCTCTTTCTCTTATGTTACAGTTCAGTGTTAGGAAAGGAATATTAATCCAAGCCCCTACTTACCTTAGATAAGTCCATTACTATATACTTGCTAGCTATAGGTTCCCCTCTATGACCCAAGATAACCATGCCATGTACTTAAACATAGTGAAGTCACTCACAATTTTGCCCAATGTCATATTCATGGGTAATTTCAACTAATCAACCTTAAACTGGAATACGTACACAGCCACTAACATGCAAGCTGAAAGATTCATAGATTTTGTCAATAATACAAACACCCCACAACAGCCAGTCTGCACACCTACTAGAGGTGCAAATATCCTGGATCTATTACTCACAAATATGAAGGAACATTGCCCCCCCCCCATGTGTAATGCCCTCACTGGTCAGATCAGATTATAAAGTGGTCACCCTTGAAATAAATATAAAGACTGAATTCCCAGCAAATCCAAGAACCTTTAAGAACTTTTCCAAGACTAACTACCTCCTAGTAAGCCATGGCACAGCTAAATTCCAAACCCTCCCCAAAGTCAGAGAACACAGTGGCCTATGGAGAAGTGCTTATGGAAACCAAAACCTAAATAAATTTAGGAAAAACTCCAAAAAGAAGTCCCATTGTTGGACTCCCAATATAAATAGGTTGCACAACTAAAAAAAGAAAATCCTGCCCAAAAACAAGAATGGCTATGTCCAAAAAACAGAAAACTCCCTCATCAGTCTCAACAAGCAACTCAGGGGGCTAATCAAGTCCACCAAAAACTAGCTTTGAGGCAAAAATAGCCTCCCAAGCTAAGGATAACCATAATGCATTTTTCAGTTATGTACACAACCTTAAAAGGACCACCCAACAGTGTGTTGAAATAATAATAAATAGAACTTCCTATAGCGTACTGGGGGATATAGCAAATTTGTTGGTCAATACATTAAGCTCCAATTTAACCCTCTATCACCCCCAGCCCCCCCCATGAAATACTCTGTACCATTTCTCCCCCAGCTATCATTAAAGAACAGACCCTCACTGCATTCTCCAGAGCTAAAAACACAGCATCAGTGGGTCCTGATAATATCCCAGGATGCATCACAAATAGCTTGAAATATGACTGTCAGGCCCACTGGAGTCTCTAAGCCTCTGCACAGGCTTTGTCCCTAGGGAATGGAAGACTGCAATGGTCATCCCTCTACATAAAGGTGGACCATCAAAAGACCCAGGGAAATACAGACCCATAAGTTTGACTACTCATATATGGAAAGTCATGGAAAGGATTATCATGTGCCTGATAAACAAAGACATGGGAAATCTTCAAACTGTGGACCCACCCCAGTTTGGTTTTGTCAAGGCAGGTCATGTCTACTAAACTTGATGGACTTCTTTAAGAAGGTCACTAGAGCCATGAGCGAGGGCAAAATCGTACATATTGCCCACTTTAACCTGGCAAAGGCATGTGACACAATACTTTGCTCATGTATTATAGACAAACTCACAAATTTACGCATAAATTCCTACTTCTCCCAATGGATAGCCAAATGTCACACAGAAAGGACACAAGATGTTAGGAGTGAGGGAATCCATCTCCACCAAGATGCCTAATACTAGTGGTGTTCCACAGGGCTTGGTGCTGAGACCACTCCTGTTTGGAATATACGTCTCTGAAGTCAAGACAAATGTAGACATCCTTTGGCTGATCAAATTTGCTGACACCTGCAAGTTGGGTGCAATCACTGAATCTCCCAAAGATGTAGATATCCTCCAGGAGGGTCTGGCACAGACAAATAGCAGGTGCCAGAACCATGGCCTAAAACTAAGTGCAAAAAAAGCATAAGTATGCCCTTTGTGAAGATGATCACCCCTACAAATTACAGCACTGAAAACACTCCCCTAAGAGTGGACCCAGTGGGACTTGGGAACTCAGGTTGACAGTAACCTGAACTTTGATCATCATGTGTTCATAGTACTGAGAAAATCCTTCTGCATGGCACAAATTATAACTAAGAGCATGATATCCAGGTCAAAACAGATCGTAGTCCCACTGTACTCAGCCCTCATTATACCAATAGTCAAGTACAATGCACTCTTCAGCATATACCTGACCAGGTATTTGCAACAGCTGGAGTGGCCACAGTGTTTCCTCACTAAAAGAATACAAGGTGTAAACAATATGTCCTATGCAGATGGCCTCAAAACCCTGTTCCTGTACTTGGTCTCCTACAGACTACAGAGAGGTGCTCTAAGTCTAAGCTATACCTTCAAGACATTCTCCAATCCAGTCCTGATGGATCTGCTACACATTCACAAAACAAAACAGCTCTAAAATTACCCAGTCTAAAGATATAAACCTTGTCTGTGACATAAACAAAACATGATGGAGGGACAGGTATGTGTCTCAGAGTTTACCCCTTCTCTGGAACAGACTCCCATTCACGTGAAACAGAGCTTGTCCCTCAGCCTGTTCAAGCACATTTTAGATGAATAGATGGGAAATCACAAATTCACCCCTGGTTTGTCACCTGTGGCCCATATGGACAGTAGCAGTTTGTAGATGCCCTAAGGCACAGGCAAATACCAAACTGTGCTAGACTGTAGTCACTGACTGTAGTCATTGATAACCGGGAACATTGGGGCATGAATGGATAGGCTTAAAAAGGATTTGGGGCAGTTAGTCTAGTAACATCCCATGATGCTTTAGAAACAGAACATACAGCTGTCTGATCTTCCAGCAGTAAAGGTGAATATGCTACCTGTCAAGCCACTGACACTGATAATGCTTCCACTTATACAAGTAAAAAGCGACATATAGATAATTACAAATGCTATGTATTTATCTTTTGTTGACCTGGTCAGTCCCACTAGAAATAATTAGTGCATACTTTGGTCTCCATTACTATATGCTGTGTTGACATTTGAGACTGCAGAAGATGTCTCATATCCTGAGTTTATTTCTCAGTGAAAGGACATGCCTGTTTAACAATTTAAATGTCAAAGTATTGAGAAGAAAAATAGCCCTAGCAGTTACAGGGAGACGTTTGACTTTCTGAATCATCAAGCAATGATGTTTAGTGCTTTTGGCCAAGTGTATCACCCTAGGAAGTGTATTTTTGGTGGTACGAAGAGTAGAAGTTTTGTTGAATGAAAGGAGAGTAATTATAGGTAATAGGAACTCAAGCACAGAAAGCAAGTCTTTGAAATAATAGGATCTCTGCTGTCTACTCTAAGCAGGTGTGATTTTTTTTTTTATAATACTTTGAACTAATTATGTACCATTGCAGCTTACTGTTCTGTATGAAACTGGAAGGATATTCTTTGGTCTGGAGTTAGCAGTAATTATCTTTTGTTGAGGGACAAAGGATAGGGTGGTACCTGCAGGATGGTTTATGGATATGGCTTGTGCAGAAATGATTTTTTTAGGGGTACCAAATAAGACTGCTGCATTTTGCTGAGTGCTGACATCCAGTTCTAAACTGCCCCAAAGTAATTCTGGATTACTGAGTTCTAGTTCTTGTAGGAGCTATATGATCTATTAACAGTAATATCATCTACATATATGATGCAATTAATAACTGGAAGATCCCAAGGCAGGTAATTTAGGAAACTAGACAATAGCAGTAGAAATAGCATGGAGCCTTGGAGGACGTCATTGTTAATGGTGTCGGCATCCTTGCTAGCACTATAGCCCAGAAACATAATTTCCAAATTATTGTGTTACCTCATTATAGAAGGTGAAGTGAGATAATTTGTGAGAAAGAGATGGGTGCTGTACAGTATCAAAGGCATGGTATAAATCCAAAAATATTACATTGGCAAGACATCCTTTTTCCATGTTCTTTAGAACGTCATATGATGATAAATAAATTGCCATAGCAGTGTTGTAGTTTGGCCTAAACCCATATTTTTGTTTGCCAGCAGATTATTTTTCTGGTTATCTTCTAATATTTGATTGTACACAATCTTTTCTGAAATTTTAGATAGGGAACAAATACTTGCAATAGGCTGGTAGCCCATGGCAGCACTGGATGATGGAATTTTGTAGACTGGAATAATTAAAACCTGCTCATTACATCCGAGTGACGCTTCCAAGTGCATCTGCAGTTAACTCCTACTGACCACTTTAGGCATCAATATTGCTTGTTCATATTTGCATCAATAATTCCAAAAACATGCTATGTACAAGGTTTTAAAAGATTTCATCTTAAAGCTTACACAATGGTAAACTTAACTGCATTAATATTTGACCTCTGTCTAGAGCAAATAAAGAAATATTAACAGTTGTTTTTATGATATTAACATATATAGACATAATTTTCACATTTTTCTAAATATCTCAACAACCAAGTAACACAGACAAAACTCTTTAGTTTCACATGAAAGCTCTCAGCTAGATGAATAAAATGCTGCTGTATGTGTTTAACTTGAGTGGTTGCTGAGATATTGTAAGTTGTTTGCAAAATATTACAAACATAACAGTTACTGTGTTCACTGTGACTTATAAAATTCAGTTTATGACCTAGAACCTAAAGAATACTGCCACTATAAATATAGCTTGTGCTGAAGGGTTTGTAGTTTATACTTCTTTCATAACCCCTATCGCTCCAGAGATTTGAACATTTGTTTGATTTGCTCAGAGGTATTGCACAATGGTACATCCTATACCGAGCCAACAGATATTGCCAATATACTGTCCGACAGATTCAGTGCCAACTTTACCTCTCCCCCCCAAAGGACCAATAACAACACCAGTAGTGTTTCCTTGTTCTTTGGTAACACCAGTAGATTGCCAGGCACCCAGTATTACTGCTGCACAGGTTAAAACAGCACTATCCAAGGCCAAGAATACAGCTTTTATGGGACCTGACAATATCCCTGGCTGTGTTCCACATGAACTACAGAGTGAACTGACACCTCAGCTGTGTGCCCTGTTCAATCACAGCCTCACCTCAGGCTTTGTCCCTACCAAATGGTGCACTGTTATAGTCATCCCTCTCCACAAAAGAGGAGTGACTACAAACCCATGGAACTATCGCCCCATTAGCCTGATGACTCTACTATGCAAAATCTATGGAACGCATCATCATGGACCTAATAAACAAGGATATAGGGAATCTCCAAACTCTGGATCTCACACAGTTCGGTTTTGTAAAGGGTAGATCATGCCTGCTCAACTTGGTCGACATCTTTGTGTCAGTCACCATAGCTGTGGATGAAGGTAAGGTGGTTCATACAGCCTACCTTGATCTGGCCAAGGCCTTTGATACCATTCCCCACTCAGGAATCATAGAAAAACTCACTAAGCTAGGCATCAACCCCTATATCACTAGGTGGGTTGCAAACTGGCTCACAGGTAGAACCCACAGTGTGAAAGTAGCTGACTCCAAGTCAGACTGTTGACCAGTGATGAGTGGAGTCCCACAGAGTTCAGTCCTGGGTCCTCTCCTGTTTGGTATCTACTTCTCTGAAGTCCAGGTCAACACAAAGGGACTATGGCTGACAAAGTTCGCAGACAATTGCAAGTTGAAAGCTATTATTAACTCCCCAAGTGATGTTGACATCCTACAGAAAGGCCTCACTGAGACCAACAACTGATGTCAGAACCATGACCTTAAACTCAATGCCAAAAAATGTGTTGTCATCCCCTTTAGGAAAAACCTGGTTCCCATGAATTACCACGTCGATGGTAGTCCACTGAACACAGAAGGCGTTATAAGAGATCTGGGAACACAGGTTGACAGCAACCTCTCTTTTGACCACCACATTGCCACTGTGGTCAGAAGGTCCTTCTATGTGGCACATTTCATTACTAAGGGTTTTGCATCCAGGAAGAAAAAGGTCATTGTCTCCCTCTACTCTTCCCTCATTAGTCCAATCTTCGAGTACAATGACATTTGGCATGTACCTCACTAGGTACCTGCAACAACTGGAGATGCCACAAATGTAGCTCACAAAGAGGATCCTAGGCCTTAAACACTTGTCCTGTATGGACAGACCCAAAAAACTCCAATTATTCTCTGCATATCACCTACTTAGAGATGATCTCTGCTTGACTTACAAAGCCATGTCTGACCCAGCTCTGTTAGAAATGTTACATCTAAGGAAATCCCAATTCCTCCGCACCACACACTCCAGAGACCTCAACCTCATTACCACAATCAACAGAATGTGCTGGAGGGACAGGTTCATAACCCAGAGACTGCCCATGCTATGGAATAGACTTCCCATGTATGTCAAACAGAGCACCTCACTGGCCTTCTTTAAGGGAAATCTTGATGAGTGGATGGGAAATAGAAAATTCAGTCCGGGGATCACTCCAGTGGCTCTACTCAACAGAGGGACTGGAAACTAAGGTCGGGTGGCACGATGCCAGGGTAATCCTATGGGCTAGGTTGGTAAAGGCTCCAGGGACATTAGCCTAGTGCACAC
The DNA here is from genome assembly GCF_019279795.1 of Protopterus annectens. Classification (NCBI taxonomy): domain Eukaryota; kingdom Metazoa; phylum Chordata; order Ceratodontiformes; family Protopteridae; genus Protopterus; species Protopterus annectens. Next base: position 1,120,614,703 of record NC_056732.1, on the reverse strand, counting down.
CTATGAACCTATGTGAGGACATAGTTTGATTCTGTCAAAAGGCTTAGGCTCCGCCCATTGGAAGTTACAGTGCATATTTCCTGAGCTCCATTGGAGTGAATGAGTCAAAGCTCAGGGTTATCAACTTTATTTTTTATTTTATTTTGCTTTTTTTTCATAGTAAACCTAAGAAATATACTAGTACATCTCACATACTCCAACATGCTTATATCAAAAGGAATTATCTCTAGGTCAGAAAGGTTTAATGCAGCCAGCTCCAGTGACAAGGGGGGATAAAGTCCTGACTGTGGCTCAGGAGATCCAATATCAATTAGTGGCCCTTATGCTCAATGGACCTGGCAGGGGAGGCTGGTAATACCCATTATGGGAAGTAGGGGGCAGTCCAGGGCCATCCAGTGCCACAAACCTTTGGAGGTACATGTCACTGCAGGAGGCTGTCACAGGGTAACAGACATTTATCCACCAAACCACTGCAGTGACAGGCCTCATTGCAAGTGTGGCAGTAATACAGAACACTATCATTTCAGATATGCAGTAGCAAACCCCACCTGCAATGTAATTTGTGCATTCCTCTATTGCTAAATATAGACATTAATGCCTTCCCAGTCTTTGAAGCATGTTTTGTATGAAGATTATATAATAAATCACTCCAATTCATGCGTGCTCACTATGTAAACTCCAACTGAAATCAGCTCACAGCTTTATAGTAAAAGCCTCCTGATATACCTGCAGGCCCACTTTTCTACAGAATGTTGGTAGGTTATTCATGTTCACTCCTCTAAACTTGTATGGAGCATTTTTTTTTGTTTATCTCTTTATCTGTTTTTTGAAAGACATGTGAATTTGTTTGAAAATGAAAATGACTAGTTTTCCATAATAGTCAGTGATAGTGTATTTCACATTTCAGCCAGCTGAGAGCCTGTATTTATGAATATTCCTTAGCTAATGAAGATGATGAATATTCATAGGCAACTACCTCACCCAACATATGCAGATAAATTCATTACTTCAGGCAAGTGCCCTATCAATCAAGGTGAATTTCTGTAATGATGCAATGGATTTGAACATATCAATGACATTAGGACTGCCTAAACCTGCTCTAACTGAAGGGGAGTTATGTTCTGCACTTATGCTGTAAGTGCAAAAAAGTATGCACCCATATCAGGGAGGGCATTGTAGTTCTCATGGTGATGCATCTCTTCTATCTTCCCACCTGGGGTTAGACTTTGTTTTTAATTGTTTAATGTAAGGTTAAATAAATAAGTTTTAGTTCCTGTAAGCCTTTAAGTTTCTTTGTATTACTTAGTTGTTCTTTTTACATTCCTACTAAGCCTTGCATCTCATTCTCATCACCGGTTTAATCTCATAATTTAGCAAAGCTAGGTAATTACCTTTAAGCTTTTTTTGACATACTCCAACTATAACAGCACCCCATTCTTTGGGAATAACGCACCTGTAGTAGTTTGCCCTATTTGAACTGGAATGTATGTTGCGGCTATAATAGTATGCCTTCTAATGGACAGATAGCATATAGCATATGTGAGAACTCTTCCACTGCTGAGCAGAAAACAAATTACAATTTTAATTGCGCAACCACTGTGAGATGAACTTCATAATGTAAAAAGAATAATATATTCTGTGTTGAGTGGATGGCATATTACAATCGTAATAACATGCTTCCTGTTGAGTAAAAATCACCTTCTCGCTATACTCTTATGTCTAGCTGCTGTTTTTCTAAGGAACAAACAACAATAGACATTATTATTGTGACTAGTCAGCCACTTGTATACATTGTATTATGCCATACATCTCTTCTGATCATAACATAAGCCCAGCACATGCAAACTTTATATACTGTACCTATGATTTATGAACAACAAATACTGCATAGGCAACCTACTGAATTTATGGGGACCAAAGCTTTGATTCAATATAATTTTGACAGTAGCCTTTTTTAAGTGTCTTTTTGGAGAGGTACTGAGGCTTCCTGTACTCCCTTGTAGGTGATTTGACACAGCTTTTTGTACACTACCTCCAGTGTTGCTGCTCCTTGGGGTAAGGGCAAAACAGAAAAAAAAATTAAAACTTTGTCTTTTTGAGGATTAACAGTGATAAAGGGGGACCCCACTCAATGTTGTATACGAAAACAATGACCTATCAGTACAGCAAAACAAACAGAGTAAGATTTAAGAGTACCATAATAGTGCTTTGAGATATTTAAACGTTGCTGAGATCACTCGTGTTGAAAGATTAAGGAAGTAGTTATATTTTCATTTCTAAAGAAAGCATGCAGGGCTTGTTGTCTACCTATAGAGTTACCCAGGACCATCACTGCAAAGTTTCTTTGAGCTGAATTTTTCAAATTCACAGTCTTAATACCAGGAATAGATTCATATCGAACAAAACTGGCTTCAGGCAAAAAGAAAGGAAGACCAGTTATATCTTAAAAGTCTCTGCCAGATTCCACAGAGAAGAACACTGACGAAGTTAAAAATATGTATTGAATCTTTTGTTTAATTAGTATACGTTGTTACTCTTGTAACTGATTAAAAGTAGTTTCTTAAAGGACTTGAGATTCCATATTCTGCTCTCTGTCCTCTCTCCTAGGATATGCTTGTCTCTGGATGTTGCACTTAATTTAGTAATCGATTGATTGACTGACTTACTGATGAATGACTCATTTATTAATTGATCAATTAAAGCCCTCAGACTTCTGTGCCATCCTCCTTTTAATGTTGCACCACTGTTTACGTATTTCAAGAAAAGTGATTTCCAGAAATGGACAGCTGTTTCCAGTTAAGGCTTTTCCAGTGATCTGCATGGTGGCATTTCACCATCACCATCACCATCATCATCACCATCATCATCATCATCACTATCAATCTCATAGTCTTTTCATCTCTTGATCATGATACATTGCTGAAGCCCCCAGTGTCTTAAACTCTTCCTTTAGCTTTGGTTGTACTTTCAGGCTCCTTTGGGGTCTTTTCACACATTGAACGTCAGAGGCATCCCTTGTTCTGTGACAGTTAGTATGCTGTTGCACCATTCACCCCCTGGCTGGTTTTCTATGTTACAGTCATATGATGATCTGTACTCATTTGCACCTTCAGCTGATGTTCTATCAAGCTTTCCATGTGACCAAAGTCCTTCCTTTTCGCTTTCCAATGGGGTCCACCCATTTACAGAGGTGGTGCCAGGTATGGAAGCACAGCTTCTCTTCAACTGTTCTTATACAACCCTGCAAGATGGCTTTAATCAATATAATCAGTACTAGATACACCATCAGTCTCAGTGTCACTGAAATGGCTATTGTCATACGTAAGTATTTTTTTTTGTTAGTGGAGTGCAAATATTGTTTTGAAAAGTAGGTAGCCAACAAAACATGGACAACCTTAAATTGCTATATTAATATATGTATAGGCTATGCCTATATGACACATGCTGATGACCTGATGGCAGTCATAAGGAATCATGTTGTTCTGTCTTAATAAAGAATTTTCATCTGATCTTATTTTCAGATGATTAATTTTTAATGTATGCTGCACCCTTTTTTGCTATCATGAGCTATTTGTGTAGCAAAGTTCAGTGCATTACTGGAATCAGCTATTTTAATATGCTACATTACATGCAAATGAGAACACACAGTGGCACAGTCAGACACATTATGTAAACTGGGCCACAAAATTATATATATTCTTCAAGATCAGGGATGGCTTACTTTCTTAAATCAGTCTTATTTTGCTTATATGATGAAAATATTTAAAAAAAACTTACTTTTGTTTAATTATAACTGTAAAATTTGTTGCATGCAAGGAAGTTCAATATGTAGGAGCAAGCTATGACACTACTTTTCTCAACAAATACATGAAACAAGCTGAAGACATAAAGGAAGGTTCCTAAATTGTTTGCTACATATTTCATAATCTGCAATAGTAATCATAAAAAAATGATATTCTGGCATGATTTATATGTGCATTCACTACACTATTGAACAGCCTTCTTCATTTTTCAGGTCTCTACTGCTGATTGGAAGAATGTACGCCTCTACCATAAGTGGAATGTTTATTCGCAATGAAAGCAATCACTCTTCTATCAATAACCATACCCACTCCCATACAGTTAAAGAACATTTCCTCCATAAGCTTGCACACCTGGATGAAGATCTGTTCAAGGACTTCTACATTCTGTGGACTGTCTTAATGGTCATCAATGTTTTGATTTTTCTAACAGGAGTGCTTCTTAATAGTCTGGCACTTTACGTATTCTGTTTCCGTACTAAAGTGAAAACAAGCTCAGTGATCTACACTATCAACCTAATCATTACAGATCTGCTTATGGGGTTATCCTTGCCAACGCGTATCATAATGTACTACAGTAAAGGTTACTGCCTTACTTGCTCTTTCATGCATATTTTCAGTTATTTTATAAACATGTATTGTAGCATACTATTCCTGACATGTATCTGTGTTGACCGCTTTCTGGCCATTGTGCAAACTGAAAGTTCTCGCAGATGGAGAAACCGTAATTTTGCCAGAGGATTATGTGTTTTTATCTGGATTTTTGCCATAGTAGTTACATATTCCATCTTGACTACGGCCATTAGATATTCAACTTGCTGTCTGTCCAAATTCCTGGCACTTGCAATATTTGAGTTTTTTCTCCCTTTAATAATTATTACAATCTTTACTGTACGGATTATGTATGCTTTGGCAAGCCCCAGTCTCATGCAACAGAGTCGCGAGAAACGCCAGAAAGCTGTCCAGCTCCTTGCCATAGTTTTGGTCATCTTCCTCATTTGCTTCACACCTTTCCATATCCGTCAGGTGGCTGTCTTTATCCACCCAACCATGCCACATGATGTCAGTCTAATCATCTACCATGTGACCGTCACCCTTAGTAGTCTCAACAGTTGCCTTGACCCAATTGTCTACTGCTTTGTCACTAACAACTTCAAGTCCACCTTAAGAGGAATCTTCAAGAAGACTGATCACAAGTATGTAGACAGCGGTAGCATGAGCATGCAGAAGAGCACCAGGATTTCGGAAGTGTTCACGACTAATTCGGTGATGTCAACAAAGATAACAAAAGCACCCGTTTCTGACAGCAGTGCACTACTGTAGAGGGTGGCACTTGCAGGATTCAAATTTCTGAATGGTGAAGTCATCTGTTTTGTGGACAAATTCATATTCATAGCCACACCACTTTTTTTTTCTTGCATTGCAAAGTTTCACAAGTTGAGAGCAATTTTATTTCAGTTAGGAATAGGAATATGTACAAGTCAAAGAACTTAAACTCCCTGGAAGGATAACAGATGAATGAGCTCAGAGAAACTTCAGTTCTTGAAATGTTTTACAGATATGTGTACACACACACACACACACACACACACACACATATATATATATATATATATATATATATATATATATATAAAGAGAGAGAGAGATACGTTGGCTTTACAGTGAGAAAACAGTTGAGTAAGCTGAGTGAACCATTTACAAAGCATTTCTAGGGGGGGGGTTCTGTTGTAAAACCATCAACATATTATATATACTTATGGAGGGTGGGTGGAGTCACTCACATAGAAGTACAGGAAGATTGACCAATGTCCCCCCCAAAAAAATAGAATGCCAAACATGCTTTCTACTGCAATATTGGTTTGGTATACTTCCAATGAGTCTGTGTTCCACAGCTTGTAGTAGATCTTACATGAGGATGTAATTGGGAACATCAGTGTTAAAATATATTTCTTTAATTGTGTTTTGATTTCATTAAATGCATTGATTATATTGCTTACTCTGGGAATTTTATAAATAATTTCATTTTTACAAAATGTTAATAGACAACCACCTGGATGGAGAAGTAATACTAACAAGTGGATGAAGAGGCAATGTTAGCAATGCTCCTGCCAGTCAATCCCTGCTTGAAGTCACCTGTAATGTGAGATGTGCAGAAATGCAGCGGTTTGTTTGATTCTCCTTGACTTCATTATAATTCCTGAATCAAAGCATTTCAGATAATTGTGCTGCACCTGCAACATCCAGGGACTGGCAGCACAGCATTCTTCAGTTATCTTGGCCTGGATGTTAAGCATGAAACGTCAGCATCACCAGCTGCTTTTCTGGAAGACATAGCTGTGAGGCCAAATCATCACTGCTGTAGATAGAATAATAATGGCTACACTATTGGACCTACAAGACGCATACACATTTTTAGGCTATTTTCCACCTTTATGTATCATACACGAAAAAACAGTAATATTTATAGATGTGCTAGCAGCTTTGTGATGCATTCAAGGTAAAAATGCCCTGCAAAATGCTTGGCCTCACAGCTGTGATTTCTACCACTTTGTATTATGATAGTGCTGTAACCTCCCTCAAAACTATCATTTTATTACTCTTCCTTGCTAGAGCTTCCTTACCTGTCTCATATCTCTCTCCAACTCTTTCTTCTTTCTTCTCTTTCCATCATAATGTAACTTCCTCCTTCCACTTGACTATGAGCCTGTCTTACTCTAAATATCTTCTGTTGTTTAATTACTTCTTCATCCTTCTTAATTTCTTAAATCACATGCACTCCAGCCATGATGCATCACTGTCTTGTTCAGTAACACAACACATTAATAAACATTTACTTAATAACACAAAGTATAAAATATATTAATCTGTTTTGCTGTATTGGTCTACAGGTCTTTTAGTATACCACAAGTAATTGATTCTCTGCTTAATAAACATTCACATTTAATTGGAACAACAATGGGCTTCTATTAAATGCTCAACGTCTCTGTTTTTTTTTCTCCATATTTACTGTCCTTGCTATGACTAAACAATACAACATTTAAAATATTTTAAATTGACTTCACCACTAAAACAGTACCTTACTCTACTGTGGTGGTTTCACTTTCAAAAAACTTTTGTCCCACCCTGCTGCAGTCTCCAGTTCACTGATATCATCAAGGCCACTGAATACAGGTAAGTTTTCTGGCCATTTCTCTCCCCAAACTGACATCACCACTACCATCCTAAAAGCCCACCCATGTTGTGATGTCACAGCTCCCTGGTTCTTCCCCTACCCATACAGAAAGTAAAGGCTAGAACAAGTAAACAGTACATGAGCCAAGTCTCCTGCAGTGAGCTTTCAATCACAGTAGGTAACAGCTCAAATTACCCTTTAGCACTTTGACATCTAGGGAAGTTAGGTGTGAAGGGGATGGGAGATGAATCAAAGTAATACAATTCAGGCTTCACAAAAGACTGCAGTTTACCCATTCTAAAAAGAAGCAGCTGTAAAAAGCACTTTGAAAGTCTGTTCTGTGGTATTTGCACTGTTTGTGTTTTAAGTAGTCATTGAATGGCATGAAATGATATTTAACACTGACTGAAAGACAGCAGTGCATGCATGTAAAATCAGTGCAGTGACAGGAACTTTAGGAAGAAAGAGGCCTGTTTGATATAATCTTTTACAGACAAGCACTGTATTGTGGGATGCCTAGAGGCAAATTAACAATCAGAATTACTTCAAGATGCCAGACCCCATGTGGTCAGACTCAGAAATTATGTATAAAAATATTTAAAAACCTGTAAATAGTCCCAGAGTGTTGTTAAAATGTAGGAAACACCAAACCATGATGAAATAAACATGTTTTTTTAGTCTGTGCTACGGTTCCCCTTTAACTAGTTAACATCAACTGTTCCTGTAATGTTTGTTTAGATACCTACCTTAAATTGTTGTCGGTAAAACCTGGCTTGCTGTTCTTAGTTAGCTAGCATAGCCTGATGACTGTATACTTTAGTTAGCTAACTTAAACAGTCCACCTTGTTTGCTTAGTCATATTTTCTTTAATTGTTTTCTGTAATGATTATCACATTGACTGCTGTTGCTAATAATTGTACTAGCTTATGATTTTACTGTTCTGTATGACAGTTAGTTATACAGGAGTTTTGTTAGTTTGAGGTTTTTCCCTCAGACCTTCAGTCTAAACAGGATTGTCCCAGCTCTCAACCCAGTTATCAAAACAAAATAAATTTGTACATACATAACATGCATGCATACATACACACATACTTACATGCACACATATAAACACAAAAAACTATTAAGCTGTGAGGCCTTAATTCTAGAGATGTTTAATGTGATGCACAAATAAGTAAACTTTCAAGTTAGGTATGTTGGCCAGCTCCAAGGTATCTCACCAGCAAGGTGTGACGCCTTATTCTGTATAAAAACAGTGACCGGAAAAGTACTTCATAGAGCAGGAAGTGTAATGCCACATGAAACATACAGCTGGGGCAGCACTGGGATGTACTGCCAGTGAGGGAATGTATATCTGATAAGAAGATGCATCTGCAACTGCATGAATGGAGAAAGCAAAAGAAGATCACACTTCTTTTCCTAAATTCATTGCAGTATTGAAGTGGCCTTCTCAAGTAATGCAAGGCAACCTGTGGTCATTTCTTCCTTTTTCTCTTTCTCTCTCCTATTGGCTATCTTACAAAATGAAGAATAATTAAACCTATGTTGTAGGTGCCATAGAAAGGCATGCTGTGCTAATGATGCTGGCCTATTAAAAAGCTAACTGTTTGACATTTCTTTCTTGAAACATGACTATGATATTAGAAGAAGGAAGTAAGTGGTGCAGAGATTAGGAGGACAGAGGTACTATGCTACTTAAGAATGTACTGCACTCATATGACAGTGGTGTATGCATTTATGTCTGCTAATCAGTTTTTAATTCAAACTTAGAGGTAAAAGGTCATACAGACAAACCATTGAATGCATGCTAGTATTTCAGCTGTATGGCTTCTGAATGTCTATGGCTTTTTACTTTTACTTTTTCAAGGCTTTGCTGGTGCATTCAGGCCAATAAAGCCAAACCTCACGAGCAGCAGATATGCCATACTTTGTTCCTTTGCTGTGCTTGTCAGTGACGCATCAGTTGATTGTTTGGAAAAACTTTACAAACACAGAGCTTGAAAACAAGTTTGATGTCTATAACATTAAGATGACTGCAAAATATCCCAAATAACATCCAAACCAAATGTAAAAAAAAAAAAAGTATCACACAGACAAACCATTAGTAAAATGTACAAGAAACACTCCAGCAAAGCAAGAGTCTTAACTGTGAAATGCCTTCAACCTCCTTCAGTGGAGGCATATGGGATATATACAGTTGATCCCTGAAGGACACACTAGTGCTTCAGGTAAAAGGTTTCTAAATGTCGGTGACTTTTTACTTTTATTTTTTAATTCTATACTGGTACATTCAGTTGAATAAAGCCAAATTTCACTAGCTGTAGACATATCATGATTCCCCTTTTTCTAACCTCATCCTTACATCATAAGTGGACTGTTTGGCCATATTTAGAAATACACAGAAATTCAAAACAAGCCTAATATTTTTATGCTGGTTATTTGGGATATTTTGCAGTCATGCTATTGTTACGTACAACAGGTTTGTTTTTTAGCTCTGTGTTTCTAACCTATGGCCAAACAATCCACTTATAGTATATTGACAAGCTCAGAAAAAAGGGCAAAACATGACATATGTAGAACTCGTGCCATTTGGACTTTACTGGCCTGAATGCATCAGTATAGACACAAAAAGTAAAAGTGAAAAGTAATGGGCATTTGGAAGCCATGTAGTGGAAACTTTAAGGGGTCATTTGCAGACATCATACAGGCCACTGCTACAATCAGTTTAACCTAATCACTTTTTAGTGACACCTAGGCAGTAAAACCTGTTCAGTTGAATGACTAATCATTGACAGCATTTTTAACTTCCCCACCCAAGTTGTATGACCTCAAAGCTGGTTTAATTAGTTTAGAAGGTGCAACACGAGAAGCACCTTGCATTAGGAGAATGTAATCACCCACTTGTCTGAATGGGTTTGAGTGACCATACTTTACTGAAAAGTAACTAGAGGGCACAAAGCATAATCCTCAGGACTAAGGAGAAAGTTCTGCACTGAGAATCTTGTAACCGTCTATCACAGATGTACCCAACAACATACTTACAACATTTGCATGGTAAAGGCTTACACAACGTCATATGAGTGCATTCTTATCAAAAAGTACTGTGTAGCACGTGGAATGAAGGTATAAATAATATATTTCATTGCTTTCTAGACCTCAGTATACATACCCTGGAAAATTTAACATGTGCAGACACTCAAATACTTGTCATATTCTCATAATTGATAATGCACCATTAAGGAGTATTCATATATCCTCAGGTTAACTACAACTTTTAAAAATAATTTTGAAATGCATACCTGCCTGTGGTACCTCCGATATCACATTTTATGTCCTTCCAAATCTGTCAACAGATGCACCTTCTGATGATCTAATTTAGAATCTTGCCATACCATATTCATCCCATTCCTTCTTTTGCTGAAATCTTTTTGACATCTGTCACTCTGATAAGGAGGACCAGCGTGCAACTGTGTCAGAGCAAAATGAGTGTGTTCTTACTTAATGTAGCTGCATGAAGTGAGGTTTGCATCTGTGGAGTTTTGCATCACCATATTCTCCTCAAGTTCCAGGGTATTGGGAGTGAGATAGAAATCTCACAAAGTCTGCCTCATGAGGAAAAACAGAAAGCCACTGGTCACCCATCCAGGCCAACCCTATTAGTGCTCTATGTTCTTCACAACCTTTATTGCCTGAGGCTTGATTAGATATCCTGCCTCAGCTCCATCATCCAGCTCATTACAGTCAAGTGTGCATCCAGGCATTTCTGTAATTACATCCTACTGCACCTCTAGGTGTCAAATATTGCTTGTTCATATTTATATTAATAATTTCAAAACCATGCTACATACAAGGTGCCAGAATATTTTATCTTGAAGCATACATGATGACAAAAACAGCTGTATTCATTTCTGACCTCTTACAATGAGTATTTGTTAGAACTGTAAGGCGATAACTTCATATTTTTAAAGGCTCAAACCACACCCACTGGGAATTAAAGGTACACACAAAAAAGAGATGTATTGGAGGGAATGAGTTAAAACAAAACTCTAGTAGGTACATAGACTGTGTAGGAATTGGTATAGATTCACACTTATAAAGCATCTAACAAGAGAAAAGTCAATATGCACCTGTACTGGACTTTTAAAACTGTATCTGTTCTAATGGCACATGTTGTTTGTTACAAAAAATGTGTTTATCAATAGTGTACTTATATATTCAAAACTAAAATGGGCACTCATTGCATTTAAAGCTTTTTAAAGGATGCATGCTTGATAAGTAACTATAAAAAAGAACTAGTGTATACTAATGAGCATTATTTCTTCTGTTTTCAGTATTTTGCATTTTGCATATATCATAAACAAAACAGCTTAGCTGTAAACTGGTTGTATTTCATTGTTTTCTACTTGTTAGCGTGTTATTAGCAATTACCTGGTCTGTCAAAAGAAAAGCAAAGTACTCAATGATAATGAAGGAGGTCACTGAAAGATTTATGATCTAAAGCATTGTGATGTAAAAAACATGACAGGAATATGATGACATTGAGTTTAATCTTAGCAATGCTGACAAATGGTAAGGCAATTTACCAGCTATAGACATTAGAAGAAAAAATAAGGATCTGAGGAACTTTGCTTAAATGAAAGTTTGACTTTGTCATTAAAAGTGCATCGATATTGCATGTATTTTTTATGTATATTCAGTAGTTCATTTTGCATCTTCAAGCTATTTATAAAGTCTTTAATAAACAATGAAGCTAATCTGTAATATGTTGAACACCTTATCAATAAATACATTATTTCTCACAAACATGAAAACATGTTGCTTGTATAGGGAAAACAGAATGCAGAGATGATGATGAAGTGTGAAAGTGAGTTTTTAGATTAAACGATTATAGCTGTGATATTTAAAATCCTACATCCACTCAGATATTATAACATAGGATAGTACTATTTCAGATGGTAAGCTTTGTAACCTAATTACTCTTCTAGGAACTGTTACATAATCTGTCAATGCAGTCTCAGACAGAGAACTGTTGCTGTCGCTTGATCTTTATCTCTATCTCCATTTTACTTCTTTATCATTTTTATTTCAGTTTAGCATGCTAGAAGGAAACAAAAAATCATAACAGACTGTTAACAATCTATGTATAACTCAAACACAAAAGAAAATAAAGAATAAGAGAGATAAAGAGTATAACCAAAATTATAAATACTAATAAGATATAAGAATTAGCACTCAGCACCCCATAGCATACCATCCCTTAGCACTCGACTGTAAGAATAAACTCTACGAATCTTGGTCTGCAAAAGAAGGTAATGGAAATGATTCCCCATAATCTAGAACTGTTCTTCTAGAGCACATAACTGACAAAAAGAATTCAAAATCAATTAATCTTTTATGAACAAAGTTAAAAAGGGAGATTAGGGCATCACATTTTTATCACAACAAATCCAGGCTTTTGTTACCAATTCTAAATGTAGAGACAAAACTGACGAACAAAGGCTAAATTAGCTTTAGGAAACAGCCAATGCCAATACTGAGATGATTCAGTATAGCCTATACAGTACCATCTTTTTGTAGGGAAGGAATCCCGCATCCCAATACGTATGGATAATTCCACTGTGTATAGAATAATGACGATGCTTTCCATATCAAATTCAGCCATGCTACAAATGCTACAGAATGAAAGACATGACTGATTCTAATAAAAAATGGATCAAACCTTTTAGCAGATTGGAAAACAAAAAGATTATTCATTAATTCACACAAAATCTTCTGCTACACTTCTCTTATGGATGGTAGGTTTGTCTCCCCTTTCCTCACCATGCAATCTAGAAAGCTATTCCAAGTAAGCTACTGGTATTATAGGTGCAAAACTGAATCTCTGACCTCAGTAAGGACAACATCTATTCCTTGAGTGGAAGATCAAACACTTTTATAAGAGCAAAAACTAAATCGCTAACCTCAGTAAAAATAGCATATATTCCTTATAAGCAAGATCAGATATTTGTATTTTGGGTACAAAAAGAGAATCACTGACCTCAGTAAAGATAACATATATTACTTATAAGGACAATCAAACATTTGTATCACGGGTACAAAAACAGAATCACTGACCTCAGTAAAGATAACATATATTACTTATAAGGACAATCAAACATTTGTATCAGGGGTACAAAAACAGAATCATTGACCTCAGTAAAGATAACATATATTACTTATAAGGACAATCAAACATTTGTATCAGGGGTATAAGGACAATCAAACATTTGTATCAGGGGTACAAAAACAGAATCACTGACCTCAGTAAAGATAACATATATTACTTATAAGGACAATCAAACATTTGTATCAGGGGTATAAGGACAATCAAACATTTGTATCAGGGTACAAAAACAGAATCACTGACCTCAGTAAAGATAACACATATCCCTTATAAAGAAGACCAAACATTTGTATTACGGTAAAAAACCTGAATCACTGACCTCTGTAAAGATAATGCATTCCTTATAAGGAAGATCAAACATTTATATGTCCCCGTCCCACAAACGGCAGCATTTCAAACCCGTACCCTACCCCCAACTATATATACCAACTCCGAGATCGCACTACAGTGGGGAAAAGTGAGACAGGGAATTGTTGGCCATCTAGTTACTTTCCCCATCTCACAGTTTCAATGAAGTGCACATTTGAGGAATGGACGTTCAATGGTTTGCTTTTGATGATGTTTCATTCGACGGTTAGTCCATTTCACGATTAACTATAGACTCAGTAGACTCATATGCAGATTTGTAAATCATGTGTCACATGGTAAATCATACATCATATGTATGAGACTATACAGTTCACATGCTTTATGTTCATGATAATATGAATGTCACTCATTAATACTATGGGTAGCACAATGTACATGAATAGCAATTCACAGACAGTTGTGCTATCTTATTTCATTAACATGACCACCACGCTAACTGTCGCTGTTCAGTGCGATTTACCATTTACTACTGAGTCAGCTCCATTGCACAGGGGGATACAGCCCTGACTACAGTGCAGGTGACCTGGGTTTGAGTAGAAGCTCAGGTATCTGTAGAACCTGGCTGGGGAGAGATGGGCATGAGTGGCCATTGCTCTATTGACCATCCAGGCAGGAGGGAGGTGGATCTGACCTTCCATTTGGTTAACATCTATTGGAAGCATTGGATAGTTATAACTATGAAGCATGGACCTATCGAGTATTCACTGCCATATGGGGATAACACTCACTGCCATATGGAGATAGCATGCACCACAGGATTCAGTGTGCAATGGCATGCTCCTGGTGGTGACAGCATACAGAAAAGCTCAGAAGACCCCCCCAAAGAAGAGGTGGGGTGCTCCACTAGGGTGTAGGCTGGTCCACTTTATTCCACCTGACTCTCACTTTCGAGGGGATAAAGGAGCAAGTGAGATACCCAGGCAGGAACAAAAGGGCCAAGGGGCTTTTAACAGTCCTGGAAATACCCATCTCTCACCCACATGAAATGAATAGGCCAATTAGGTGCTGGTAGTAGAGCCATCAGGTAAGGTCTTATGAGGATGCAAGCAAAAAAAAATACATGCAACTGTACAGCTTAAGAAAGTAGATGAATTTGAACAAATTCTCACAGACATAAGACTAGATTTTTTCCTGGTAAGGTACTTCAGAAACAACAAATCTTGTCGTGAAACTTAGAGAGGGTGAGGCAGATGTTGTGATGCACTTACAACTGAGATCTCATGACATAGGCATGGCACAGCACTATCTACCTATGGTTGGGAGGGGTGTAAACTGTGAACAAAGGAAACTGTGGAGATTACATGCCACAAAGGTTGTGGAGCTCCAGGGCCATATTTTGAGGCATGGGTACACTACATAAATAGGAGTAGAGGCTGTGCTCATAACTAGCAGCAACTGTTAACCAAGTGCATAAAGTGTGCGGTGGGGGTGTCATGAGCATACTTATGTGTTTGCTACAACAAAAAATCTGACTATGTTTTGCCCTTGGGCATACAAGTATTGGCATGGCCAGCTGAGAGTGGGAAAAACTTGAAAGGTTCACTACTGAGGAGAAACCCCAAACATATGGCATGTGTCTCCTGGGAAAAAGTTGCTGCAGGTAAGCATTACTGGGACCAGATTTGACAGGGACAGGTAAAGGATGGGAATGCTATGGGAAGCCATAAGAGATCTCTACAGCAGATACACTAAAGGCTTACCATAATGTTACCTTGTGCAAAGGCATGGGACATTGTGACAGAGAGGCACATAACAGGGGATGGACCATCAAAAAAGAAGCAGCACACTGGAATCAGAGAGATTTTGTGTCACTTACCTGCAAAGCAGAGTAGCCTCTCATACTTGGAGGTGACTTAGGTGTGAGAGCTTGGCTTGCAGTAATCATTCCTATGTTAGTAGAGGAAGCACCAGATCAGTAACGTTCATTACAGTACACTATAGCCAGGGCAAACCTGCATATCTGTCCTTTTAGGCCCTCTGGACCACAGCTGCAACAAACTGCATGAGAGGGTATGTCTGTCAACATATGCTATAGCAGTATTTTCATGTGCAAACTATGGATGCCACAAGGGGTTTAAGGAGGCATATATTGTGGGCTGACAATGGTGTCATGTGTGCTCTTGTTTTCACAGATTCTGCTGGTGGACAGTCGAACGCAATAGAACAAAGAAAGGCTCATGCCAACTCAAAAGCTTGAGTAATTGTAAAACTTATGTTGGTCTTGCATCATGTCTGTGTTCCAGAGTCTTTGGGGAATTCATCACAGGGGACACTGGCAATGACAACATTCAAGCAGCACAACACCCTCACTGAAAGATGACTGATTCCTTACCACCTTCCAGAGTATGTGGCTCTGTGTTCACCTCCCATGACCCTACTCTATATTATAGTGCTGAAGTCACCTGTCACTGTATCCCCCATCATTGTAAATCATAACGACTGTGTCTTAAACACTTCCTCATATCTGTTGGTATGATCACATTTGATGCAAAATATGGCCAGGTCATGGACTACCATGCATAGCCTTAGTGTGATACCACTGCATCATTTTATTTTCTGTCTGTGCCATGACCGATAGTGGTGGATCAGACTCTGCTTTTGCTAGTACTGCAACAATGTATTGCAGCTGTCTCCAGCTTGGCTGTGCTGTTACTACAGCATAGTCCTCCTCTGCCTCTCCACCCTGTCCTTCTGTGGCTTCTATGATGGTATGGCAGATCCTGCCATGAGTTTCACCAATTACTGCATTTGTTTACATAACACCATATGGACAGCCCAGTGGTGCAGCGTTTGAGTTGTCACCTCACAGCAAGAGGTTATCTGGTTCAAATCTTGACTGGAGTGCCTTCTGTGTGGAGTCTGCATGCCCTCCCTTTTTTCATGTGGGTTTCCTCCCAGGTTACAATGACATGCATCTGGAGTGTTTCTCCCTTGGCCTCTGCTGAAAACTGGCTTAATTTCAAGTCGGACTTTCCCGGTAAACAAATGTTAAATAAATAAAACGTTGTGCAGCATGACAAGCACAAAGGAAATGTCTGGGTTGTATTGCACTGTGCTTTCACAAATGTTTAGACATTGGAAGCATCTCTTTAACAGAAAACCAAATACACACTCCACTATGTTTTCTTTTGCTGCATGGACTATGTTATAGGCTATTTACTGCATGGTCTGGGAGTTACATAATGGATCATCATCCAGGGCAATATGGCATATTCATACTATTCAGCATCACTTCTAGCACACAATAAACAGCATATTATACATGGCTTTCTCTCTGCTTGCAAACTGTACAGGTATGTCTACAATGTGTGTGTGTGTGTGTGTGTGTGTGTGTGTGTGTGTGTGTGTGTGTGTGTGTGTGTGTGTGTGTGTGTGTGTGTGTGTGTGTGTACAGCCTTCTGAACAGGTGACCTTGTAGGAAGTGCAATCTGTGAACATATTGGTCTAAGTCAGATATGTACCAAATGAGTTTATCATATGATTTGTCCAGGTGGCACACACAGACACATTATAAATAATTCAGCGAGTATCACAGACCATGCCCAGCAGTTCAGAGAATGGTAGCCCTTCTTTATAATGCATCACAGGCCCTCTGGATCAACTGGCGCTTAGAGAGTGGCATGTATGCAATCTGTGACTCTCAGGACCTTAACGAAATGAGTTATATCATAAAGAAGAAATACGGACATGGGGAAGACAAAGAGATTTAATATGGTTTGATATTTATGCAAAGGAGGAAGTGAAACTAATCAATACAAAAAGCAGCACCAAAGATATCTGAAGAGAAATACATGCAAAGGCATCTGTACGTGGAAAGTTTCACAATGCAAAAAATAAGAACACAAAGGGGGAAAGTAGAAAAGAGGATTAGTAATGGAGAAGTTAAAGAAATAGAAACTGAAGTTATGGGTTACCTGTGAAGTGAAGGATTTAGTGTAGAAAATCCTTCTCTGGTAATGTCCCAGCTAGATGGAACAATGAGAATGAAGCCCCAAGTTAAAGAGAATCGGGTGGAATAGGAAACATCTGATCACTTGTCACATGAAAATACTCTGGAGCCTTCAGTAGGAAACAAGTACAAAAGTTCAGTTGAATTTGCACAGCAAGGGGAGGAGCAAGAAACAGTGACAACTCTGACACATTCAGTGTCGTGAAGTGATAGGCTAGTGAGGTCCCATATGAAAGAGCAATGGATGATGCAGAATGCAGCTGAAGAGAATATGTCGCAGGGACATGTTCTGGAACTTTCTGTGGAATGCCTGCAGCAAATACAGAATAAAGAATGTGCCCTTAGTTTAGAAAAAAAATATATCTAAGGGAAGAGTTGTTTGATTTAATAGAGATGGATAGACATATTAAGATTGATGAAAGAAATAGATTACAGTCAATAAGACCCAAAATGTTAGAAGTCTGATAAAAAAAATAGACACAGCTGGTAACAGACATTCATGTGACATAACAGATGTAAATAGTATATATTACTGTGCAGCTAAATTAATAACAGATAAAGTCTTACCACAAAAATACAAGGCAGTAAGGCAAAGGAAGGAGAGAAATCAAATGCCATCATGGAAGCACCAAATAGAGTGAACTATAAAGCAATTAAGAAAGAAGTGTCACTGTTAGAAGAGTATAGAAGAGGTAACACATAAACAAAATAACACATCTTTGGGACAGGCTACTAATTCAAGTGAAAAAAGCGCCTCTATGACACTGTTCAAGAGGAACCTGGATGAGAGGATGGGGCACCGTAAATTCTTACCAGAGATAGAGCCCACAACCCTCCTGGACATGGGCAATCATCACTAAATGCAGTCTTGGGTACTGACTAGCATTTCTATGATATTACATTAGGATGAAATGGCTAGGCTTAAAATGACCTCCAGGTCGATAACCTAGTAATCTTCTATGATCCTATGATAAAAGAACTTAGAAGGATAGACATGATAAAAGAAATGTTCAGTATTAGAACAGAACAGGTTCTATCATACACTATTGCAAATAATAAACTGAAGATATCAGCACATGCAGAAAAACTTAGAAGATATGCAGATAAATATAAAGGAAAAGTGCAAAATAAGCAATTTATTGATTACCCCAAAAAGTTTTATAGAGACCTGATAAACAAAGCAACAGAAATAGAAATACCACAAAAATATTTATTTTGGAGAAATATCTATGAAGACTCGGTGGAACATAACACAGATGCAAAATAGAAAAAATAAAATAAACAGTAAGAAGTTTAAATATACGGGATATGAAATGGGATGAAGTAAAGTCAAGAGAAATTGAAACAAAATTAAGAAAATCTCCTAAATGTGAAATCCCAGGCACAGATACAGTACCTAACTTCTGGCTAAAAGTATTACCATTTTTACATGAAGATTTAGCCCTGAGTAAGAACTACTTATATGTGAACCCTGAACAGACACCAACTTGATTAACAACAGGAAAAATGATTGTCCTCCTTAAGAGTGAACATTTAAACCATCCTAATAACTACAGACGAATAACTTGCCTTCCAACGATGTATAAACTATATATCAGAATTGATGCAGACAGAGTTTATAATCATGTAAAAGAAAACTCAATCATTGCAATCGAACAAAATGGTAACAAAAGAAGGTCATATGGAAAGGATCATTTGTTGTTAAATAAAGTTATAATGGAGATTGTAAAAAGGTGAAGAATCTATGTGTGGCATTGGATAGATTACAGAATAAAAAGCGTTCAACAGCATCTCACATTCATGGATAAAGGAGTTCTTACAGATGTATAAGATACATCATATGTTGATCAATTACATTACCGTCACCAAGAAACAGAGGCAAACCATTTTGCAGTTAAGCCATAATAAAGGGCAATTCATTATCCCAGGGATAAAAAATTCAAAAGGGATATTCCATGGTGACTCTTTGTCACCACTGTTCTTTTGTCTTGCCATTACCCATTAAGTTGTTTACGTAACAGATTAGGTTGTGGTTACAATTTGGCTCCCAAAAAAGAACAGTGTAAAGACTTCTCATCTTCTTTTTGTGGATGATTTAAAACTGTATCGTTCATCAGATAAGGAGATGAAAACACAACTGGAAGTGGTCAAAACTTTCTCAGATGATATAAGAATGTCATTTGGTTATGATATATGTACAAAATCAATATTTAAAGGCGGAAAGCTCCTGCACCAAGAAAATATCAGTCTGGGGCAGGAATGCAATATAAGGAACTTGAGCAGGAGGGAGTGTATAAACATATGGGAATTAAAGATCGACAATAAAACATGAACAAATGTGAACAAAACTCAGTAAGAAATATTTTAAAAGACTAAAATTAATACTGAAAACAGCCCTGACATCTAGGAACAAGGTCCAAGCTATAAACAAATTTGCTCTTTCTGTTCTGACTTACAGTTTTTGGGTGATTGATTTGCCCCAAAAGGTATTGGATCAGTTGGACAGAAAAACAAGAAAAAGTTTCATGTTTATCAAATGAAATATAAAAATCAGTGTATCCCAAGGTTATACATTCCTCATTCTGAAGGAGGTATGGGCCTCCTCAAAATTGATTACATATATAGATCTGCAATCATAGGACTGCATACATATTTGCTGACCTCATCATTTCCAAACATTTGGAAAGTTTTAAAACATGAAGAGAACAAGTCTAAGATGACTTCCCTGCTTAGCTTAGCAGAAGCATATTGGTGTCAAGCAGGAATGGAAATTAAACAGAAGTAGATAAAAATCAGGCAGCAAGTGAATATGCAAAAATAAAATAAAAAAAAAACACAAAAGAAAGAATATAAGGAGAAGGATCAGATGAGAAGGCAAGAAATGTGGAAAAGCCATATAAATAGTTGCAAATAAAGAATCAATCAAGATCTGCCATGGGAATGGCTAAGAATAGAAGAATGTAATCAAAAAGATGAAAGGTTACTATTGGCGGCCCGGAATAGTGGATTGCAACATGTTGGTTTACAAAGCCCATTGAATGTGTAAGAGAAGCAAACAAATGCAGGTTCTGAAAAACAGCACTGGAAATAGTTGCACATCTTATTGTTGGATGTGATAAACTTATGGCAGAAGCCCTATATATTGAAAGTCATAATGTAGCAAGACTTTTGTATTGGGAACCGTACAAACATTACAATATCGAAGTAGATGAGAAGCATTGGAAACATTAGCCACAAAGCATTATAGAGAATGATGATGTTTATACCACATGGGATCAACCATTACTTACAGTTCAAAAATAGATATGAGAAAACAAGACAGAGTAGTCCATGAAAAGAGGACAAAAGTATAACTGAAATTGCTGCACCCAGTTATTACACTGTCTTAAGTATAGACAGACACAAAGTTACAAAATACTGGAATTTGCAGACAGAAATGAGGACAATGTAGAAGAAGGATACCCAGACAGTTTCAATAGTAGTAGGAGCAATGGGTCTCATAAAAATGACTTTACAGTCATAGTTGGCTATGCTACCGATAAATGTAACTCCATATGAATTGCAGGAGACAATTTGGGGCACATTGTGGGTGCTGCAAAGATCACTTTTGGGCTAACATCAAAGACTGAAACAATACTAATTTCGCAAATGTTAATCATACTTTGACTTAGGAATAGGGTACATTCCCATCATGGTATTAGAAACCTGAAAGAGTTGTAAAAATCAAACTGGGAGAAGATACAATAACTGGTAGTTACCTCAAAGAAAGAACTTTGTCATTCTGAAAAGAGTACAGGAATAGATCATTACACAAGCTCTAAAATAAAACTAGCACATATCTTTTCAATTTCTTCTAAGTAAGTAACTGATTAGCAGACTGCACACAGGTAATGTGAAGATGATACACAAGAAGGTCAAAATAGGCTGCGATTTTTAGAGCCAAATATGATCTGGCCACCTGCATATTACAAATCCAGAATGATAAAATAACAATGAAATTGCTCTTAAAAAAAGTAGTGCAAGTGTCAAAACAAAGAAAACATTTGAAACTGTGCAAGACTTTGTAATGAATTCTCCTTTAATCCATATGAAGGTAGGAATGTCAGTGTTCGCCATCTGCATTCAGAATCATGTATTATATTGACTGTGGATATGGAAATGTACACATTGTGCTGTGTCACTTCATACAATAAAGGAAATAATCTTTTTTTTAAATCACAGATGCCACTGTAATACATAATTAAAAATAAAAAATGCTTCTCTACCTACTAAAGTTCATACCATCCATGATCAGACAAATTTCATAATTACATCATAAACTATAAATTTTTTTACTGTCAAACATCGTAGAATAGACACTTGTGGATGTCCACCCATCGTTTGTAGTGATCCAGTATAAACACTGGTACCAAACCCTTCAGTGCCAGAACCTAACATAAATTAAGTCACCTTTAAACTTAGGTAACAATGCAGGCCTTTTTATCACAGCACTGAGAAAAAATGATGAGATTGTGTAAGTTATTTCTTCTATGAAAGCAGAAAATTGGCCTCTCTAAACTGCAAGTGTGTTTCTACTAAGCTCAGTTTTTAACTATATTCTCTTCCACACTCAGCCTACTCCATTTTAGTATGAAATGAAGGTAATCCTCAAAAGCACTCCTAGATGTCGTACTGATAGGTATTAAATCAGTTATTGTCATTCAATGAAAAAATAACATATTTTCTTTAAAACAACATAACATTTTTAAATACAGTAGCTATACAGCTTTTTATTCAAAATTCAACAAGCAGAGATCATCTAGGCAGATTACTGCCTGCCACAGAACTACTCCATTCCCTCTTACCTTCTTCTTCTTCTTTCGTCTTTTCCCGGTTAGGGGTCTCCACAGCGAATCATCTGTTTCCATTTCTTCCTGTCCTCTGCATCTTGCTCTGTCACACCAACCACCTGCAAGTCCTCTCTAACCACATCCATAAACCTTATCTTAGGCCTTCCTCTTTTCCTCTTACCTGGCAGCTTCATCCTTAGCATCGTTTTCCCAATATACCCAGCATCCCTTCTCAGCACATGTCCAAACCAACGCAATCTTGCATCCCTGGTTTTGTCTCCAAACTGTCCAACCTGGGCTAACCCTCTAATATACTTATTCCTAGTCCTGTTTACTCTCATAACACCCAGTGCAAATCTTAACATCTTTAACTCTGCCACATCCAACTCTGACTCCTGCCTTTTTGTCAATGCCACTGTCTCCAACCCATATAACATAGCTGGTCACACTACTCTCTTGTAGACCTTCCCTTTCACTCATATTGGTACTCGTCTATCACAAATCACTCTTGGCACTCTTCTCCACCCACTCCATCCTGCCTGTACTCTCTTCTTCATCTCTCTTCCACACTCGTCATTACTCTGAACTGTTGATCGCAAGTATTTAAACTCATCCACCTTCGACCAACTCTACTCCCTGCATCCTCACCATTCCTCTATCCTTCCTTTCATTCACACACATATATTCTGTCTTAGTCCAGCTGACCTTCATTCCTCTCCTCTCTAGAGCATATCTCCACCTCTCCAGGGTCTCCTCAACCTGTACCCTACTCTCACTACATATCACAATGTCATCTGCAAACATCATAATCCACTGGGACTCCTGTCTGATCTCGTCTGTCAACCTGTCCATCACCAGTGCAAATAAGAAAGGGCTCAGAGCTGATCCTTGATGTAATCCCACCTCCACCTTAAACTCATCTGTTACTCTCACTGCAGATCTCACAGCTGTCACACTACCCTTGCACATATCCTGTACCACTCTTACATACTTCTCTGCCACTCCTCATACAATACTACAACTCCTCTCTAGGTACCCTGTCATATGCTTTCTCTAAGTCCACAAAGACACAATGCAACTCCTTCTGACATTCTCTGTACTTCTACATCAATACTGTCAGAGAAAACATTGCATCTGTAGTGCTCTTTCCTGGCATGAAACCATACTGCTGATCACTAATCATCACCTCCCTTCTTAACCTAGCTTCCACTACTTTCCCATACTTTCATGCTGTTACTGATCAGTTTTAGCCCGCTGTAGTTACTACAGCTCTGCACATCACCCTTATTCTTAAAAATCAGTACCAAAACACTTTTTCTCCACTCCTCAGGCATCCTCTCACTTTCCAGGATTTCATTAAACAATCTGGTTAAAAATTCCACTGCCATTTCACCTAAGCACCTCCATGCTTCCACAGGTATGTCATCTGGATGAACAGCCTTTCCATTCTTCATCCTCTTCATAGCTATCCTTACTTCCCCCTTGCTAATCCATTGCACTTCCTGATTCACTATCGCCACATCATCCAGCCTTCTCTCTCTCATTCTCTTCATTCATCCGCCCCTCAAAGTACTCTTACCATCTGTTCAATACATTCTGCTCACTAGTGAGTGCGTTTCTCTCATTATCCTTTATCACCCTTACCTGTTGCACATCTTTCCTAGCTTGGTCCCTCTGTCTAGCCAATTGGTACAGGTCCTTTTCTCCCTACTTAGTGTCCAACTTTTCATACAATTCTCTATATGCCTTATCCTTAGCCTTTGCCACCTCCCTTTTTACCATGCACCGCATCTCCTTATACTCCTGTCTTACCCATTGTTTCAAATGTGCATGTTTGCAGTGTGTGCCTCACATTGACTTGGAAAACAGCATCTTTTAGCTAATCAAGTTAATGGTCGGGGAGAAGGAATTAGGTAGAAGGCATGCCCAAGAACAGCAGGACCACCATGTACCATCTCAATATTTGGGAACTCAACATGCAGTGACATAAGCTAAACTTTGCACATAATTAACTTGCCACACATACCATACAGTGGACTTGTGTAAAATCTTACCATAACAGTAGATGTCCTTGCCTTGACTGCTGCAGTATTCTTAACACATGAGATTCTCTGGCATGGAAGCCCAACATCCAGCCAGTCTCCCAAAGCCTACTGTTGCTTTAAGGCACACCAAATGTCACACAAGCACTCTTTGCATAGCGTAAGGCAAAAAGGTGGCATTCAGGCGAACCATGTACAGAACTGATTGCCCCAGTAGGAACACCAGTCTAAGGTACCCAAGAGGTAACCTGTGCATCCAGGAAGGCAAAGGACTAGGGGGATAGATGGAGGAACTGAATACTGCAGCAGTGAAGGCAAGAACATCTACCATTATGGTAAGATTTTACACAACTGTACTATGTCCTTACATTCATTGCTACAGTATTCTTAACAGATGGGAGAGTGCCAAAGCTCAAGAGGAAACTTTGGAGGAGGAAAGAGCAGAAAAGTCTCCTAAAACACTATGAAAAATGGCACTAGCAAAACCAGCACTAGTTCTAGAGATGCCATCCAACTTGTAGTGCTTGGTAAAGGTATGCACAGAAGTCCAGGTAGCTGCTTCAAGAATATAATTAGTATCCAAGCCCTTGAAAAAAAAGCACCAGAAGAAGCCACAGCTCTAGTGGAATGAGCCTTAAGTGAAGAAGGAAGTCTCTTGCCCTAAAAAATGTAACAAAAGCAAATAGCCTTAGAAATCCAAGAAAAAATAGTTTGCTTGGATCTAGGATGAAAAGAAACAAACAAGTGATCAGATTTTCTAATAGCCTTAGTCTTATCCAAATAAACCCTGAGTTGCCTATGCAAATCCAAAGTATGCAGAACTCTCTTATTGTCAGATTGCAGAGAGGGAAAAAAGAAGGCAGATTAATAGAATGATTAAGAGAAAGCTCATTGACCACCATAGGCATAAAAGGAGGATTAGTGTGCAAGGACACCTGGTCCTCATGAAAGATCAGAACAGGAAAACAAGCCATAAGGGCTTGCAACTCTGACACCCATCTAGCTGAAGTAAAAGCTGACAAGACAGCAGTCTTCCTAAAACAACATTGCAAGGAAGCTGAAGCAGCAGGTTAAAAATGAGCCTGATTCAACTACTCCAAAAAAAATAAGATCCCAGGGAGGAGGAGCAGGCTTCCTGTGAGGTCTAATGTTAAGAAAACCTATAAGAAATTGTTTAACCTCAAATATAGAGGCTAAAGGAGTCAAAGAAGGCAGACTTGGTCCGGGGGCTGGTTTTCACTCTCTCTTTCTCTCTCCAGATGCTCTATAAGACTCCTCACTGGCACAGCTATAGTGTTGAGTCCTCAGCTGAGTGTCCAAGCCAAGTCCTCCACCACTTAATCTGTGAAACTAGTGCTTCATGTCCCTGTTCCAAGCAGATGACACACACACTCTTTGAGATTTGATTTGCACATACACATACATACCTGGGAAAGGCTGGCACAGATTTTTATATTTTATTTTTATTTATTTGACATTTGTTGACCGGGGTAGTCTGACTGGGTCAAAGCCCTTTTTCAGTGGAGGCCCAGAAAGAAAAGCTCCAAAGTACAATTGTAAAAGATCACATATTACTGCAAATGTGTAGTACAATGTGATTGTCTACAAATGCATTTACAATAATGAAGGCAAGGGAAACTTAATTACAGTTATTGTTAAAACAGATAGTTATAAAAGTGACATATACTCTAGGGATAGTATATAGTTCTAAAAGTGATACATATTTGAAGGATAGTAGACAGTAGGCAGATCAGCCAGTTAGTAAAAGTAATCTACAAGAGGTGAAGTTAGAAGGAGTAGGTTCTGAGACAGTACAGCGGACGTTGAGAATTGATGAGTAATGTTAGGTTCATAGATAGTACAGCAGAACCCCAGAATCAATAAGTGGTGTAGCTTTGTAAAGAGTCAGGAAAATGTCATCATAAAAAGGAGGTAGGTAGGAGAAGGATAGTATGGAGTAAAAGGAAGGAAATGGGTATTAGGAGGAAGACAAGGAAGATGGAGTAAAAGGAAGGAAATGGGTAACAAGAAGAAGAAGATAAGAGAGACGAATAGTAAGCCAGATTTACTAGCTATGCCCCCTTCTGCACAGACTATAAGGTAGTTACACCACCACCAGACACTCCAAAGCCAGCTACTCTAAGGCTCTTACAAGGGTACCCAATTATAATGAGTGAAATTAATATTAATAGAAATTATAGTGTTTGGCTAATGAAGTAAGGCTTTCAGGAGTGGCCACAGTGTCACCAAATAGATGTAAGGCCTCTCAAAGTTTAAAATATTCTCTACAGCACCAGCCACAATGAAAAGTTTAAATATACTTAATGAATGTGTCTTTCGGCTTTTCCCAGTTAGGGGTCACCACAGCGGAACTCCGGTCTGCTAATGATTGGCAGTTGATTTTTACGTGCCAAGTTGCCAGCCCTGATGCACAATCTTCAATGAAGGTACGCCCATTCATGCATGTCTCCACGCAGAAGATGCTCTAGCTGAGAATCGAACCAGACAGCGTCTTACTGTGAGGCAACAATGCTACCGCAGCACCACCACCGCGTTTAAATATACTTAATAATAAATAATAAAAGAACATGAAAATACTAAATATCTATCTACAATAAAAACTAGAGTTTCAATCATAGGAAATTTTAAAATAACACAAATGAATAGATTGACACAGATACGAAAAAACAGTACTTAACTAATCTCACTATATTTTCCTGACTGAGCTAAAGAATTACTATTACATGATTCATTTACTAGACCCAGGGAAGATGAAGTAGGTGAGGGGTCATTCCTTGTCAGGTTCCTAAAACAGAGTTCTCTGAGACTTTAGTTTCACCTAGTATTAAAACTATTTATTTTTAGTTATGGATTATAGAATGACATCACATACATCTGGTCATCTGACTTGTGGTTCCCACGCTACCCCCTTGGGCAGCAGCTGCCAGGATTTAGCACATAGGTGTCAATAATACATGCACATAAAGCTTGCTAAGATCTGTTACAGCTTCTGGAAGTCATAAAATTATTTCAGACCTCCACCCTTCCAGAGTAGCAATTAGTTCATCCCAAAGACAATACAGAAAGCTTTGTAGTACATACTTTTTTGTCTCTGGCTGCATTGGGAACTGTAAGAAATCATGTTTATGGCCTAAGCCAGGTAATTTAATTTCAAACTATTTTTAAAGTTAGCTGGACTGAGATTAACCCCTTCTCTTCCAGTATTCTTTGTTACAATATATACATTTCAACAGTTACAATAATACATGTATATTTCTTCCTCTGTCCAGCAGGACATACTGTTGGTGCATTTTTAACACAAGCAGCTTTACAAACATATTTTCAACACAAGCATCTGTACAAATCAGTTTGATATGCAAATGACATATAATTCTTTACAAAATTCCAGCTAGCTGTGGCTAGCATATGTTACACATCCACTGCCCTACTTCTGCTGACATATTTGGCAATACCTCACATCATCACACATACCAATAAAAACAGTAACTTGAGACATTCTTCATAGTTTGAAAATTTTTCATCATGAAATTATCGGACTACTTCATGTGAAATGCCATTTGCTGGCTTCCTTTTCAATGTGCAATGTAAGCCTCACCCTTCAATATGGAGAAGAGTAATGATGCTACCTTCATTATGGGGAAGAGTAATGATACTACCACAGTTTATTAGACGGGGATTTTAAGATTAGTACTCTAAATGCTTAATTCAAAATTTTTTATCACTACTAAAGCCTATGATTTTACATTTAATTTGGTAAAAGCCAGCAAATAATGAAACTGTTATTCATTCACTGTGCCTCATTACATTTGTGGAGAACTACCTTATGAAATATGAATGTTTCATTGTTAAAATCTGCATTGTCCCTGAAAAATTATCATTTCCAACTGAAATTTTACTACTTTAACTCATTATCTCAGGCCAAAGGAAGGACTACACTAAAACTCAAAGACAACAATCTTGAAACTCACCATTTATAAGACTGTTTGTAATTACAGAACTGTACCCTAGTAAATTTGGAAATTTTTAATAATTTACTTCAAAATTTAGGAAATGGACATCACTGGAGCACATATAAAATATATTGTTTTTTATTGTTCACAGAAAAGCCACATTTACGTTTTTACTGCCCAAATACAGATTGAACATTTGAAGCTTTGAATTCAGCAAATCTTCCTTAATCTTCTTTAGCTTAGTCCTGCACGGAAGTGGCCATATAGGAGCAGGACAGCGAGCCATGCATATTAATGAAGGCGTGCTGCCTGAGCTCCTAATCTTACAAGGAGCATGTAAGAGTGCAGAGCTCTTAGAATATACACGCCCCTGCAATGAAGAACAGCAGAAAGCCCTAAAGGAATGAGCGAGACTGCTCATAGGTGTCACATACCCCCAGCAACATCCCCCCATGAGTACAAGAGCAATAGTAAACACAAACAATATAAAGATACTTTTTTTTATGGCACAGATTAAATTTAACCGTAGGTGCATGGGTCTGCTCATCGCTTAGCTATGGTTAATGCAGCTTAAATGGCAGAAGAGGATAAAAAGGAGGATATATGCAAATGAAACAGTATAGCAATAGTGTAGTGGGCAGAGCATTCACCTTATGAGCAGTTATTCCCAGTTCAAGTCCTACTGCAGCACATTCCATTTTCCATGTCAAATCACATTATGACCAATATTTTTAGTTGCATAACCTACTAAATAACATATTTGTGAACTGGAGTACTGCATTAAATGCAGATGTGAGGGGTCAGTGTCATAATGTTGCAAAGTCCACAGATAATCACATGTGCCCCATACAGTATATGTACACAGGAATCAGGGATACAAATAGAAGGTAAAATGTGTAATGAATGATAACTCCATACAGCTTCCAAATCCCCTACATTCCCAAGAATGATTAGACATTACTGTCTAAATTAGTGCAGTGTTAAGCAAGAGTAAGCACTAGTAAGCAAGTGTAAGCACTATTAAGCAGTAGTAAGCAGGAATAAGCATATGTAAGCACCAGTAAATGGGTTTAAGCCTGTTTGCGTGGGGGTAAGCAATGCTCACCCAGGTTAAGCAATATGGAAGCTAACTATCTGTAAGCATATTTAACCAAAGGTTAGCATAACTTACCGTCATGCAAACCCATGCAAAACCCGCTTACAAGTGCTTAAAAGTGCCTTAATCACTCTGTATCCAACATCCGCTGTTCTGCCCAACAACAAAAATAAACAGCCCTGCAGGTGTTGAACTCAGGACCCTGTACACTACAGTCACAGTAGTTAACCACCAAGCCATCACAGCAGTACATAAGACTGAGGTATCACCAAACAAATCCTCATTATAGTAAAATCAAACTGAACATGTGAAAGGAATCATTATATAGTTGCATGTTCTATAACCTACTACCTAACATAAATATGTGAACTGGAGTACTGAAGTAAGCCCAGATGTGATGTGTAATTGTAACAGAGTGTTGAAGTCCCCTATTAAACACAAGGACCCCATACAATGTATGTACATGTGAATCATAGATACCAGACAAATATATAACATGTAATTAATAATAAATCAATGCCAAAAAGCAAATATAATGCAAAGTAAATATTAAGCAACGCTAAGCATTGTACAGGCCAGCTTAGTAGGTGTAAGCAATGTGTAGGCCAGCTAACTCAATTTGCCCAGTAGTATACCCCTGTAAACAATGCTAACATTGGGTAAGCAGGTTTGCCCATAGCTTAGCCTTTTCAAAACCGTCCAATCACAGCAAAGTGCAGGAAATCGTCCCTACTTAAACCCAACAGGCGGGAATACATCTCATAACTGGTTGTAGCTTCCCCTTACAGGTACCATGTCAGGAGGGGGAGAAGGAATGCACTTTCGGGCACAGTGCTGGGGCATCCAGGAGTCCAGAGTCATAGCAGGACTCCTCGTCAAAGACCATGAGCAGAGACTACTGCAGGGCCAGTACCAGGGTTCCCAATATAAAGCAGAAGCCTGGGATCATCTCACCCATGACCTCACCAGTGTCACTGGTATATCCCGAACTGTTGAGCAGGTCAGGCATCACTATGCCGACCTGAAGCAGTGAAAGGGGGATCTTTTAGATCAGTCATGTATATTATGGATAGGTATGGCTAAATATTCCTCTTATGTCCTCCATAGCTGCAAGTGATGGGGCTATGAACCAGGAGGCCCATGGCTGTCTCTTGGAGAGGTTGCAACATGAGGCAGGTAAGTAATACTCTTGCATGTACTGTCATAGGAAATAAATCTAACTGTATTAGTAAGTCAATTGCCTGTATAACACCTGTATTATATAAGGCAAGTACTGCGTACATCAGAGAATATGGCAGGAAGAGTCTCATATAGGTTGTATGTAAATAAAAACATAATAGCCTGACAATGAAGGTCTAACTGCTGGACTGCATGTGTTTACTCTGGTCTCATATGGTAATGTAGATTTTCAATTACTTAATAGAACTGTTGTATTAAGCACTGTTACCCACACTGTGCAACATAAATTAAAAATGTGCAGGAATGTCTGTATATGACTAGTGTAATCCCCAGAGGTTAGCTAGTACAACTGGGAGAGACAGAGACCAAAAACAGTGAAAAGATGGACAACAAAATCCAAATAGCACAAACAACTGAGACGTGAATTGTTGTATCTTTAGCACACACAGCCATGGTTCAAATACTGGGAGTGGTAGTAGTTTGCATACAGAATCATACCCCACAACTGAACAGATATGTCCAGAATGTCCAGTATATTGGCCCATATCTGCTGCCTGTCACTGTGTCCCCCTGGGAAATCAGTGGAATGATCCCAGATGTATAGGCTGCAAACAAGAAATACAACTGACTGTCACACATCTATAAGAACAAACCAGTCACTCTAGCAACTCCCCAAACTGTTATGAGAGTAATAAGCCAAGTATGTCCCATCTACACCCCCATGTTGTCAAGCTGTGACCAGAGTGTGTACAGTAACAGAGTGAGATGTAAGTGCATAATACTAATGTAAAACTGGTACTTTGAGTGGCAACAGTCAGGTAGTGCTAACAAACATTGCTCCCACAGGTACATCAGATATGAACACTGTGCCCAGAAATAAAAGAGTGATACCCTGTACTGGTACTGTTTACTTTGGTATTGTATGGCATTGTTAGTGCTGCAGTTGCTCTGAATAATAAGGTAGTACTCATCACTGTCACCCACACTCTTTTACATAATATAACTGTCTAGGAAATCCTGTATAAGAGTGATGTAATACAAGGTCAGAATGTAAAACCAGAGAATTATACACAGAAATCAGATATGAGATATACAGCAATATCCATATAACACACACAACTGTGATGGACAGTGTTTTAGTGCTAGCAAACACAGCCATGGTCTGAATCCTGGGAGTGGAAGTAGTCTGCATACAGAATCTTACCCCACAACTGTACAGATATGTCCAGAATGTCCAGTATATTGTTCCATATCTGCTGCCTGTCACCCCGTCCCCCTGGGAAATCAGTGGGATGATTCCAGACATACAGGCTGCAAACAAGACATACAACTGATTGCCACACATCTATAAGAACAACCCCGTTACTGTAGCAACTTCCCAAACTGTTATGACAGTAATAAGCCAAGCATGTCCTATCTATACCCCCATGTTGTCAAGCTGTGACCAGAGTGTGTACAGTAACAGAGTGAGATGTAAGTGAATAATACTAATGTGAAATCTGGAACTTTGTGTGGCAACATTCAGGTAGTGCTAAAAAACATTGCTCCCACAGGTACGTCAGATATGAACACTGTGCCTAGAAATAAAAGCCTGATACCCTGTACTGGTACTGTTTACTCTGGTATTGTATGGCATTGTGAGTGTTGCAATTGCTCTGAATAATAAGGTATCACTGATCATTGTCACCCACACTGTGCTACATAATATAACTGTCTAGGAAATCCTGTATAAGAGTGTTGTAAGTCACTAAAGGTTGAAGAGAGCAATAGTCTACATATGTCCTGGTTCACCTGCATGTGGTCAAGACATGGCCAGAATCTGAGCAAAAATAGATGGACAGGTATGTGCATAACATCAACCTGGAATCTGGGAGTATGTGTAGAAACAGTTAGTTAGTGTTAACAAACAATTCCTTCACAGGTATACCAAGTAAGAGGTGTATACTGCAGGTAAAACCATTTCATGTATGTAGATGTCAACAGCCATATCACTGACCAAATTAAGGAAATAGGGTAGTGTAGTAATACTTGTAAGGTACAAATACCAGCATTGACTAGGAAAGTAAGGCGAACTACAGGAATATATTAGTTGTTAATTGACATCTCCCCCCCCCACCACCATATCTCCAACAATACACTAAATACCCACCTCAACTGGTACATGGTGACTTCACTGTCATTTTGGGACATATGTCCTATTATTTGATAATTATTTAAATCTGTTTCTATGCATGTGCTATGTTGAAATCCTCCAGCATTGGTGGCACGGTGCCATCAATGTACCTGCATGCTGTTGTTACTACCACTGTGGTCCCATATATGCATGTATTCTGTTTGCTATGCAACTGTGCCATATCTGGTGTCTGGGTTAATGGGAATATCTTTGCATGCTGTTATACCTAATCCCGGAATGTGTTGACTATTACTAACCCACATATATTGATAAACCATAAACACCATAGCATGCATGGGAATGCCACCTCAGCAGGCTGTGGCACCGGGCACCATAGCATCTGGGGCCCAACCCAGACCTCCTCGTCCATTGGTCCTGCACCACCTTCGGGTGGAGCCACCTCAGGGGATGGGGCTCACCCCCCCCCCAGGAGCGGGCACAGACAGGAGCCTGTCACCCATTGCCTGGTCTGGGTCATGGTACATAGTGAGCTCAATCAGCAGTTTGGAGATCTGCTACGCCAGTTCGAGGGCTGTGTGTCGCAACTAGAAGGTCAGCCTGGCTCTCCAACTCAGCCCCCAGCACAGCCACCTTCAGAGCTGTGAAGGTGCAGTGGTGACTGTCCATGGGTGGGGACCTCAGTCCCACTGTTTCCACTGGGGCTCATGAGCTTCCAATTTCCAAACACCTCTCCCCATCAAGGTGTTTACCCCCACATGTGTCATATGCTGCCCCTGTATGTGTCTTGTTTGTCTTGTCTGTTAACCTACCCAACCTACCTCCCCAAATATACCTACTATCCCTCCCCAACAACCCACTCTCACTAGAAAAAAACAAAAAGGGCAATCTGTTCCCAGAAAACATATCACCCCATACATAGCTGTCCATTTCACACACATGTCCACTGGACAAGTTATCTGGTCTAATTGCCATCACAATATATTATTGTTGTCCTCACCCCTCTCTTAGTGGTTTGAATGTCCAAATCTACCTCCAAATTCAGTGCGTATGCACAGCTATTGCTGTAGAAGAAACAGGCAGCTATGGACCTTCCCTACACCCTTCTGCATATCCCTAGCTATTTTCCCCACAGTCTTTCCCTCTTTGTGCCCCTTTTTCACCACCTTCCTATCAACCCTTTTTTTTCTTTTCTTTTAAAGAAATTAGCATGGTGGTAAGCAGGAGTATGCACTTTTAAGCAGCAGTAAGCAGGTTTAAGCTTGTTTGCATGGGGTTTAGCAATGCCTACACAGGTTAAGCAATTTAGAAGCTAACTGAGTATAAGAAACTGTAACTGAAATTTAGCAGTGCTTACATCTGGGAAAACTCGCGCAAACCTGCTTACAACTGCTTAAAAGTGCCTTAATCACTATGTATCCAACGGCCCTTGTTCTGCCCAGCAAGAAAAAAAATAAACAGCCTTTGCAAGTCTTGAACCCAGGACCCTGCACACCACAGCCAAAATGATTACCACTAAGTCTTGTACGATATACATAGCCTGGATGTTTTCATAAACATATCATCCAGCCCAATTATTCAACAGAACAGGAAATGCATTTAAACATGTAGCTGTATGTGAGTGTGTATACATATTTATATCTAAATAGATATAACATATCTATATATGTAGATATACATATGTACACATATAGAAATATAAACATATATACATAGATATGCACACATCTATAGATATATATGTCTAGATATATATATCCAGCAAAAAAAAAAAAATATATATATATATATATATATATATATATATATATATATAAGCATAAATATATTTGTATATAGGTATATACAGACATATATCTATAGATATAAAAGAGAACATAACAAACACATATATGTCCACATGCACCGTTAATGGGGTTGAGGGGGCCCAAACAACATACGTCTTGTATGTAAAGATACCCCCCCCACAGCTAAACACATCTGCCCTACAATACAATACCAACTGCTGCAAATCCCATAACCAGGACCTGACACAACATGAGCACCATGAGCACAAGATGTTAACAGTACTCCATCCCACCTGTATGATGTCAGGCTGGTATCAATAACATATCATGTGGTACAGTCTGGCTACCATAGGGAATGTACAATGTGAAAGTAATCAACATTCCTAAGATACATATACACAGACACATATATGCTTATATATACATGTGTGTGTGTGTGTATATATATATATATATATATATATATATATATATATATATATATATATATATATATATATACACACACACACACACACAACACATATATATATATATATATATATATATATATATATATATATATATATATATATATATATATATATATATATATATATATATATATATATATATATATATATATATATATATATATATATATATATATATATATATATATGTAACTACACATACACACACATAGATATGTATAGAATTATACATATGTAGAAGGCACACACAATATGGAACAGCCACTCTACCTACAGTTGCCACCTGACCAACTGGACACTGTATGAGCCATCCATACAAATGACAATTGTTGCCTGTAGCATATACCCACAGAGAGGTCAAAGGATATAACACCACACATAGGTTTGCATACATGGGAAAGCTGTATTTGTGTGCTATTACAGTTGTATATGCCATGTCATATAGCTGTTTAGACTCTGACATACATACAAACAAAGTAATGCAACTGTGAAACAGTAATATTGATACAGTAGTCTAGAAAGGTTGACATATGTTGCTGTCCAGGCTGAGGCCTTCAAGTAGTACAATAGTAAAGACATACTGGGCCACAGGATAACATTCAATCAACAGTAAGTAATGCAGATGTATTGTCCAACAGCCTCTACCTACACTCTGTACACAATCCCTAGGGGGTAAAGACCTCAGTTGACACAATGGAATGTATCTGTTACATAACAAGGCATATGTGACACCATCACAAACACACTGACAAACAGAACAGTCTGCATAGCAGGAAGCAGTAGGCCTGCATTTACCCAAGGTGAATTGTATGGTAATTTACATCCAAATACCTTAAGGCAGCTTACCCCTGATACTCCCACATGTTGTAACCGCCTAGGTTAGTTATGGTGCGTACCCCCTGCCCCCAGAGACTGAATAATACAAGGCTATATACCACTGTTACATACACTGGCCTCTGGAGTGCATAAGGGCATACATGTATTGTGTAGATGAAGCCCACACATATATCGACCCAACCCCACAATATGTGTGGGGGCCACAACAGCAATTGACTGATGGCAGGAATGGCAGCAAGACATACTCACAGCCCACTACATAACAACCCCTAACAGCATGTCATATGTACAAAGCCTGGTATGTAGGTGGAGGGCAGAGGCTGGAACACAGGGCCATATGTGTAAAACTGTTGTCATACACTAAGCAAGTCGCTGGTGTTACAGGAAAGTCTGCAACATACCCTTAGTCAGGAATATGAAGTTAGAAAGAGACATGGATGTAGCCATGTACTGATAGCACTCAACACACACACTGCCAGTGATAAATCTGAGACAATACATGTGTGGTGGACAGACAAAACATAATAGGCACACCTCTGGCCATCAAGTGGATAGGCCCACAGTTGAGAGCTATGCAGACAGACTGCATTCCTAGTTAAACTAGTATGTACACACAAACCCTGTAACACTGGTGCTATACAATGGATACAACAACACTACTCACACTCTGTCTGTAGTTCTGGAACCCCCTACAAATATGTATCTGGCCTGAGTGTGCAGTTTCTCATGTAAGTGGTATTGCTGCCTGCTGTCTGTAACACTGCTGCCCACACACAGGAAGGATGTCCACCATACAGGAAAGGTAAAGGGACCACACCCACATGATGTAGGGATTTATAGTAGTTGGTTGCCATGGCAGTGGTAATTGGAAGTACTACACAGCATGATGCATGCATGTAGCAAGTGGAGGGCACTGATTGATGCAGAGGACATCACCTGATCATGTGCATCACCTACAAAATGCTGCAATCTGTTCAAAGCAGCTCAATCCATTTACTGGAGGAAGACAGAGAGAGAGAGAGAGAGATTGAGAGATTGAAAGACAAAAACAAACAAAAAAAAACATCCAGCAAACTATCCAGACGAATCTTCATTCCCATAACAGGTATGTGAAGTATATATGCATGCAACTGACCATAGTACTTTGTCCATAATAATGGAATAGATTATGTGAAATGATTTATATGTGTCATCAGGTGTTGTTGTAATGATGCTCAGCTGAACAACTGTTAAGGACAATAAAGTTTGTCCCTGTGGGTAGTGGGCCATACCCATCAACCGTGCAGAGCAGCACTGACTGATAAAATGTAAGCCATCATAGTGTGTGTTGTGTAATGGGAAGTATGTATATTACTGTGGCCAATAGCTGGTGGTGGAAGTAATTCCATAATGATGGACAAGTGGGTTGCACAGCCCACCTCTTGCAGGATACTCAGGTTAACCTGTATTGTAGCATGCAGGAATGCCATAGGGATGTAAAAGGGCTACCTGCAATCTGGCCCTATATATACCCCCTTAATGTCAGGCTGTGTCTACATGTGGCACCTGTCTGTGTTGTAACAAGGCAAAACAGTGCAGCTGTGCAGGAAGGTGTTGTGAGACTGTGGACCTGATGTCTTACTGTACCCCATATATAGGTATGCATATGTGTGTGTATGTGTGTCTATATATATATATATATATATATATATATATATATATATATATATATATATATATATATATACTGCAGACATATATATAAACACATATATACATCATATATATCTACAGATATATAGATATATACCTATATGCACATGTCTACATATATACAAACACACACATAAACATATATGTATGTAATACATGTTCCCTATATTACCACCGCAGTGCTGCATGCTATGTGTGAGGGAACAACACACATAGCAATACACACAGATATCTACAGCTGTCAGTGTGTGCAACATGGACGGGTATGTCACTTGTGAATCCCTTGTTGGAACCACATTGCCCTTGTCTGTAAAGTATGGAAGGGGAATATGGGGAAGTATGGCAGGTATAGTTGTGGAGGTGGTGATGGTTGGTAAATATAGAGGACAGGCTACAGGGGTGGTATGTGACATTAGGTGTGTGTGCAGATGGGCAGATGAGTTTGGAGAGGTGGTTCTGCTGGCCAATAGTACATATACATGCTATTGTGTCACTGTTATAGAACAAATGTGGGTAGTAATAGTCTACACAATCCTGATACATGTCCAACAGCATGCATAGATATCACCAATAACAGAGAATGTCAGATGTGCAGCAACCACATAGCAAGCATACCACAGGCATATATGGAACCATAGTAGCCCTGACAATGGCATGCAGGTAAATAGTCTGTAACAGGCCAGCAATGATAGTGTCCACACAGGGAACATATCTTCAAACACAGTGCACAAAGTGTGGTACAATACAATATCTGCCCCACTGGTAGGTAAGATGTAACCAACCCTATTAAGTTGTGTGTACATTTTGTTGTCACTGATATTGTGGGGGGTGACAGTGATGTGCATTAAGAACTGTGGTAACCTTGCTGCATGACTTGCTCACACCTGTGTCCATCTTTATGTCTTTCAGGCAAGATGTCCCATGAAAGGCTTCCGGCTTACTCAGCTGCTGAGAACAACATTGTGGTAAACCACCTAATACAGCACTACCCTGTCTTGTTTGGCCAGGCCGCCCAAGATCAGCAGAAGTGGACCGCCCTGTGGAATGACCTAGTCCACAGGGTCAATGATGTCGAACTGCACTACCACAGTTATGGGCAGGTCCAACATCATTGTTCTGACCTGCTTCACAATGCCCATCAGTGTGCTGCTTCAGTCCGGCAGGGATCACCTTGCAACAGGGGGGGGGGGCATGCCATTAATCCCCCCAGACACATGTGGAGGAGCTCCTAGCTAGCCTCATGGCACCTACCCGTCCACATAGCCACCAACTGCCGGACACCTTTGTGGAGGTGGGTGCTACCCACACACTGGCTGAGGAGCAAGCAGGTAAGGCCACAGGGCACATCAGTAGACCACTGTTACATATACATCCGCATCTGTACAGGTAGGTCATGCATATCTGACATGTCATAGATATAGTTTGTTGCTGCATAGTAGTGATAAACAGATGTGTATATGTGGTAGTATTGTGGGCATGTACTGTTGATGTATTGTAATGCTGCACCCACCCTGTATCAATGCCACAGGTGTGGCCACTGATTTTGCATCTCTCACCCTCTTATGTAGGTCCCTCCAGTATACCACCAAGGCAGCAGCCTGTAGCTGGTGAGTATGGTTTATGAAGATACTTGCCAATACACCGGGCATGTGATGGCTATGGTATATTCTATGCACAAATCTAACACACATACCCAGAATGCATGCTGTACATGTGCACGTATTGTTGCTGTTAAATGCACGGCATCAAGTTGTGACCATGATGGGGTATTGGAAGGGTATGTCAGACACCTGCAAGATAACTAACATCCTGTCATTGTGGAATGTGTCCACAGGGCGTAACATAATGGTGGGAGACATGGCCTACAGTAGGGACATGTTTGGAACAATACCAGTATACAGTGCAACACCAGTGTATATACCTGTAAGACAATGGCAACTGTTGCAGAGTTACACTATGGCATAATGTATTACTGTGGTCCACATTATCAGCTGGGACTAGGCTGTAACATGTGGTGTTCAGTGTATGGGACACTGCAAACTGACACACATGTGTAGGCCTTACTTTTCAATCATCTGCAAAAAGGCTTAAGATGGGGGGGTGTCAGCATGACACACCAGTGTACTGCAACAGGGATCCTAAGGATGCTATGAATGACTGTATCTCCACATAGTTAGGTTCAGGAACTGTGGCAGATGTAACCCTACCGCCACAGCAATAGTGATAGCAGTGTGTGAACACCAAGGGATGTGCACATGAGTAGACCTTGCAATCATGCAGATTAGGGGGACATGTGTAGGGCAGACTGAACATACACTGGCAAATGCAGATGTCCCACACTAGCATATCCCTGCCAGGAGTAGTGACTGCTGTAGTACACATAACAATAGGTGGAACAAACCGTCATGATAAGGGTGTGCACACATATGCCCACACAGAGTGTATGCATCACGGGCAGCATCTGCACACCTAACACATTCTGTGGATACTGCATGTGAAAGTACAGGACATATGTCACATATTGGGCTCATGTACTGTTAATATATGCAGTGATGTGGTCCCATGGCAGATCATATCAATAAGGGTGTGTACACTACCCATAGCCACGGTATGCTCTGATGATTGTCAGTGTAATAGTATTGGATTGATCAGACATGGTCCGCTGATGTTGAGAGCTGTAAATCAGACATCAGGCATTCACAAATGACATCTGTCTACATATCATCCCAGGTATGTGTCACTGAAAAACATAGGGGCTGTGAGCATTAAAGCTAACATAACTGACACAGTACTACACATTCAGCAATGGGTTGTACAACTGTGAGGTGTGGTGCACAATACATGGCAGGGTGCAGAACAGGTGCACAGCAATATTGTGTACATGGGTGCAGTGGTATTCAGGAGAAGGGGCATCACCTAGTAACACAGTACATGCATCACACACATGTATACTGTTGCTAGCATGGATTGACTATAGCTGCACGGCATGCTGTCATGTACCATATGTTATGCATGTTGCCAGATGGTAATAGGAGGATTGTGTGTACAATCATTGTGCAACCTCACCTGTATGTGTGTGTGTGCATCCTCATTGGAAGTTAGTTTGTCTGTAGGGTCACTCTGGTGAAGTGGAGGGAGGTTGATGCATGTAGGATGCATGTGTGCATGTGTGTGTGTGTTTGTGTGGGTGGCCATGTATTCACATGTGTGATTATGGGGTTGTTCATACAGCAGTACCTCCCTTTGGGATCATGGAGTACATGGACATGGACTGACACATTGCACACCAGGATACTTATCATGTATGTAATCACAGCCAGCTGATAATATAAGGTCTGTAGCATGGAACAGGCATTGAGAGAGAAGGTAGACACCAAGTATACCCTTAATATCGCATTCAGCAGAGAGGTGACCAACAACCCACGTATGCAGCACTACAGATGCATTGGGGAATTACTAGTCAACACCAGAAAGTGTATCCATATATTACAGTTGTCACATGATAGGCTGATTGAGCAGCATATCTGGCATGTACTGAGCAATGCATTCATATGACACTCCAGTGCGTAATATTATGGAGTGAACATAGAAGCCCCCACAATTAGGGGCCATGCTCATGATGTCCGGACATACACAGGTGAACACTGAATGACCATGTAAAACCACTCCACACAGGTCAGGCAGGTAATGGAGTAACAGGTCTTGTGTTGTGACCACTTGTCTAGGCATTTAGAGGACTGATACGTTAATGAGTGGTATCAATGAGTGTATGTTACCAAGTGTGATGCAGGATGGGAAATGCATCAGAATATATGTGGAGCTGTCTGTAAAGTCACAGGCAGATAGGTATTAAGGT
Organism: Protopterus annectens; assembly: GCF_019279795.1. Taxonomy (NCBI): domain Eukaryota; kingdom Metazoa; phylum Chordata; order Ceratodontiformes; family Protopteridae; genus Protopterus; species Protopterus annectens. The sequence goes on along the minus strand of NC_056732.1, from coordinate 1,120,573,354 downwards.
GGTGGTGGTATGTTTGTGTGTGTGTGTGTGTGTGTGTGTGTGTGTGTGTGTGTGTGTGTGTGTGTGTGTGTGTGTGTGTGTGTGTGCGTACACTGTTATGCAATGCTGTACAAGTCTTAAAGTGCTTTTATTGTTTTCCCCCACAGGTGGCGAGGTGGGTCAGGTCCCTCCTGCATGCAGTCTGATGTTGGTGTCCATACAGACACTGAAGATGATGATAGTACTGCTGAGGCACAGGTAGGGTTGTCAGGGACCGAAACAGTGCCATCATTTGACATCCCCCTTTTAGCCATCCCAACCTCACACACAGTTTCAGTGCCTATACATACCCCATCACCAGTGGCCATAGCGGAGGGACAGCTGGCAGTGCACAGGAAAGTGTGGTAACCATGCCTGCTGTGTCTTGTTGCAGCAGGCATAGCCGGATGTCCGGCAGGGCACCACATAGGCAGATGTCTCAGGGTGCTCATGGTAGGGCCGCTGGTAATCATGCCCCTGGCAGATGCAACACAGCAGGTACCAGCAGGTGCATGTTTCAGGCTGTCATAGCGGCGCAGGCACATATGGAATGTTACACCAGACAGGGCCTGAGGCTGCAGATGGCTGCTCTCACATCTGCAAGTGACAACTCCCGTGAACTGTCTGGTGCCATCCATACATTAACTGAGTTCATGGATAAATGGTCTGATGAAATGATGGCCCTCATTGATCGTGGCCTGTCTGTGCTTGAACGTGTGGTGGGAGTGGGGCGACGGCTGCGTGGACGTAGGCCAGCAATGCTAACAGCTAGCAGTCAATGTGGACATGCTAGGACACCAAGGGGCTCCCACAGTGGCAGTACCAGCACTGCAGGGAGGTGCTGTCCACACCACACCAGGCCACGAGCATGTGGTTCTGGCCAGTCCCAGGTGGGACCTGGTTCCAGCCGACATTTGTCATCATCAGGTGACAGTAGCACATTGAGGCCTGTACCTGGATGTGCCCATGGAACCCTTGGCAGGCACAGTCCACATGTCCATGGCTGGTGGCAGTAAACTGCACACCCTGCCAGGTATGGTCTGCAGCTGTCCATAAATATCTGTGTAAGGCAGCCACATGGCAGAAATGTGCACATGCATACCCACACACCATACAAACACACCTAGGGTAACCCCATACCTACACAAACCACATCATCATGCCCAGTTCACCTCATTACACCCCTCACCCACACACATGGGGTCAAATGTATGGCCCACCCTCGGCCTCTGGCAAACCAACAACACACCCTGTGCATATGATGATAGCTGTGCCACATCCCTGTCATCCACACCATTGATGCAGGGGCAGGCTAATATGGTTCTGATGTACATGGTGACTGTATTACAGTGTACCACAGTACTTCATTGTAACATGTTGTAAGCAGTAAAGTGTAATGCATATATGTCAGGTAGTGTAGCCATCCAGCAATGATGCATTATAGCTGTTAGTAACATTGGTTGAATGTGGTCTCTATAATGTTATCCATTTGTGTTGTAGGTGTACATGTGTCAGCATGAGGATGGTCTGCAGTCATATTCCACAACGGGGCATGGCACTTTGGTGACACCATTGCTGTGACATATCTGGGGTACAGTTGAACACATGTCACAGGTGTGTATAACAGTTATTACCTGTGCCACATGGACAGGTGACCCGCTGGGACATGTATAATCTGCAACCTGATGTAGACCCATCCACATACATGCACACTCTTACTTGGCAACACTGGGACTAGACCCCTACCTAGGTATGTAGTGATACTGAAGTGTGTGGCTTTCATTGCACACACCGCACAGCATTTAGTGAGGTGTGTTCCAGGTTACATGTTACATGGAGAACATCCCCAGACATGTACAGTATGCTAATGGGGGATATATTGGGTGTATATGGACAATACATAGTGTGAAATACCTTCATATACACATTAACAGACACATAACAGGCAGACACATGTCCGAGAGACCAGCACCTATCGCTGCTAACTAACTTGACCGTGTGTCCAATGTGTTACAGATAGGCTGCACACAGCACATGCATAACTGGCCTGGATTGTGTTATCAGTTACCTGTATGGTTGATGGTGACAGTGGTAACCATAATGTGGTACATGGGACATATACCGGGTGTACCTTGGTGTAATGACAGTGTACACAGCACCCACATCCCCCAGTGGATATTGTACTCCATGAAACCCATGATGAGACTGACATACCCACCATCACACATTGGCCGGGTGTTGCATTGTCATGCCTCACTGCTATACCCTATAGATATACAGACATGCAACACAAAGAGTATCCCATGCCTATCAACCCATTTGTACAACACTGTTGTGCTGGTACTGCAAGGCTTGTGTAGCCGGTATGGAGAGGAGTTTAACAGGGTACATGTAATGTCCCATACAGCAGCAGCTACAACTGACTATGGCAGTGAGTGGTGCAGTGGTTGTGAAGGCCTTCATGGAATTCCCAAGTACAGGTGTGCTAACACACAGACACTGCTATACTCAGTCATGCACATGTACACATTTGTCAGTACTGGGGTGCATCACTGCAGGTGGTCAGCTGTGTACCAAGCTATTGTCCGAGGAGAGATGGGTTGTATAGGGGTTGTGTGTACAGTATCCTGCCACCTGTCATGTGGCATCAGGCAATCTATTGACAGACACTACTGTGATGACCCTCAGGGTGAGAGTGACATGCATCAGCCAATCCTCCAGGTGCTTCCGGCACATGGCCACTGAGATGATCAAGTTTACATGTATGCAACATGCATTACAACACATGGTTAGTGTCTGTGATGGCGACCTTTACTCAAGAATGTTCTGTTGACTGTGGTAGTGTAGTGGAGATATCCATGGCATGTGGTACATACAGGATGTTATCTCCTATATGTGCCAGTTTTTACACAGCTGTGCATACATGTCAGTGTCAATCAAGCTTAGGTTGCCTGTACATATCCCAGCTGGATACCTGCCATTTGCACATCTGTACAGGGACTGACTGCCATCAGCTTGACAAGGAGCTATGCAGTAGGATGAACATGTTGACAGATAGACGTTTGAGAACAATATGTTCATAGGTTCATAGGTTCATACTAGGCTATGTGCCCTAGAGCATTTATAAGCCTAGCCAGGTCTGTAGCATGGAACAGGCATTGAGAGAGAAGGTAGACACCAAGTATACCCTTAATATCGCATTCAGCAGAGAGGTGACCAACAACCCACGTATGCAGCACTACAGATGCATTGGGGAATTACTAGTCAACACCAGAAAGTGTATCCATATATTACAGTTGTCACATGATAGGCTGATTGAGCAGCATATCTGGCATGTACTGAGCAATGCATTCATATGACACTCCAGTGCGTAATATTATGGAGTGAACATAGAAGCCCCCACAATTAGGGGCCATGCTCATGATGTCCGGACATACACAGGTGAACACTGAATGACCATGTAAAACCACTCCACACAGGTCAGGCAGGTAATGGAGTAACAGGTCTTGTGTTGTGACCACTTGTCTAGGCATTTAGAGGACTGATACGTTAATGAGTGGTATCAATGAGTGTATGTTACCAAGTGTGATGCAGGATGGGAAATGCATCAGAATATATGTGGAGCTGTCTGTAAAGTCACAGGCAGATAGGTATTAAGGTGGTGGTGTTATGTTTGTGTGTGTGTGTGTGTGTGTGTGTGTGTGTGTGTGTGTGTGTGTGTGTGTGTGTGTGTGTGTGTGTGTGTGCGTACACTGTTATGCAATGCTGTACAAGTCTTAAAGTGCTTTTATTGTTTTCCCCCACAGGTGGCGAGGTGGGTCAGGTCCCTCCTGCATGCAGTCTGATGTTGGTGTCCATACAGACACTGAAGATGATGATAGTACTGTTGAGGCACAGGTAGGGTTGTCAGGGACCGAAACAGTGCCATCATTTGACATCCCCCTTTTAGCCATCCCAACCTCACACACAGTTTCAGTGCCTATACATACCCCATCACCAGTGGCCATAGCGGAGGGACAGCTGGCAGTGCACAGGAAAGTGTGGTAACCATGCCTACTGTGTCTTGTTGCAGCAGGCATAGCCGGATGTCCGGCAGGGCACCACATAGGCAGATGTCCCAGGGTGCTCATGGTAGGGCCGCTGGTAATCATGCCCCTGGCAGATGCAACACAGCAGGTACCAGCAGGTGCATGTTTCAGGCTGTCATAGCAGCGCAGGCACATATGGAATGTTACACCAGACAGGGCCTGAGGCTGCAGATGGCTGCTCTCACATCTGCAAGTGACAACTCCCGTGAACTGTCTGGTGCCATCCATACTTTAACTGAGTTCATGGATAAATGGTCTGATGAAATGATGGCCCTCATTGATCGTGGCCTGTCTGTGCTTGAACGTGTGGTGGGAGTGGGGCGACGGCTGCGTGGACGAGGGCCAGCAATGCTAACAGCTAGCAGTCAATGTGGACATGCTGGGACACCAAGGGGCTCCCACAGTGGCAGTACCAGCACTGCAGGGAGGTGCTGTCCACACCACACCAGGCCACGAGCATGTGGTTCTGGCCAGTCCCAGGTGGGACCTGGTTCCAGCCGACATTTGTCATCATCAGGTGACAGTAGCACATTGAGGCCTGTACCTGGATGTGCCCATGGAACCCTTGGCAGGCACAGTCCACATGTCCATGGCTGGTGGCAGTAAACTGCACACCCTGCCAGGTATGGTCTGCAGCTGTCCATAAACATCTATGTAAGGCAGCCACATGGCAGAAATGTGCACATGCATACCCACACACCATACAAACACACCTAGGGTAACCCCATACCTACACAAACCACATCATCATGCCCAGTTCACCTCATTACACCCCTCACCCACACACATGGTGTCAAATGTATGGCCCACCCTCGGCCTCTGGCAAACCAACAACACACCCTGTGCATATGATGATAGCTGTGCCACATCCCTGTCATCCACACCATTGATGCAGGGGCAGGCTAATATGGTTCTGATGTACATGGTGACTGTACTACAGTGTACCACAGTACTTCATTGTAACATGTTGTAAGCAGTAAAGTGTAATGCATATATGTCAGGTAGTGTAGCCATCCAGCAATGATGCATTATAGCTGTTAGTAACATTGGTTGAATGTGGTCTCTATAATGTTATCCATTTGTGTTGTAGGTGTACATGTGTCAGCATGAGGATGGTCTGCAGTCATATTCCACAACGGGGCATGGCACTTTGGTGACACCATTGCTGTGACATATCTGGGGTACAGTTGAACACATGTCACAGGTGTGTATAACAGTTATTACCTGTGCCACATGGACAGGTGACCCGCTGGGACATGTATAATCTGCAACCTGATGTAGACCCATCCACATACATGCACACTCTTACTTGGCAACACTGGGACTAGACCCTACCTAGGTATGTAGTGATACTGAAGTGTGTGGCTTTCATTGCACACACCGCAGCATTTAGTGAGGTGTGTTCCAGGTTACATGTTACATGGAGAACATCCCCAGACATGTACAGTATGCTAATGGGGGATATTGGGTGTATATGGACAATACATAGTGTGAAATACCTTCATATACACATTAACAGACACATAACAGGCAGACACATGTCCGAGAGACCAGCACCTATCGCTGCTAACTAACTTGACCGTGTGTCCAATGTGTTACAGATAGGCTGCACACAGCACATGCATAACTGGCCTGGATTGTGTTATCAGTTACCTGTATGGTTGATGGTGACAGTGGTAACCATAATGTGGTACATGGGACATATACCGGGTGTACCTTGGTGTAATGACAGTGTACACAGCACCCACATCCCCCAGTGGATATTGTACTCCATGAAACCCATGATGAGACTGACATACCCATTTGTACAACACTGTTGTGCTGGTACTGCAAGGCTTGTGTAGCCGGTATGGAGAGGAGTTTAACAGGGTACATGTAATGTCCCATACAGCAGCAGCTACAACTGACTATGGCAGTGAGTGGTGCAGTGGTTGTGAAGGCCTTCATGGAATTCCCAAGTACAGGTGTGCTAACACACAGACACTGCTATACTCAGTCATGCACATGTACACATTTGTCAGTACTGGGGTGCATCACTGCAGGTGGTCGTAGCTGTGTACCAAGCTATTGTCCGAGGAGAGATGGGTTGTATAGGGGTTGTGTGTACAGTAGTATCCTGCCACCTGTCATGTGGCATCAGGCAATCTATTGACAGACACTACTGTGATGACCCTCAGGGTGAGAGTGACATGCATCAGCCAATCCTCCAGGTGCTTCCGGCACATGGCCACTGAGATGATCAAGTTTACATGTATGCAACATGCATTACAACACATGGTTAGTGTCTGTGATGGCGACCTTTACTCAAGAATGTTCTGTTGACTGTGGTAGTGTAGTGGAGATATCCATGGCATGTGGTACATACAGGATGTTATCTCCTATATGTGCCAGTATTTACACAGCTGTGCATACATGTCAGTGTCAATCAAGCTTAGGTTGCCTGTACATATCCCAGCTGGATACCTGCCATTTGCACATCTGTACAGGGACTGACTGCCATCAGCTTGACAAGGAGCTATGCAGTAGGATGAACATGTTGACAGATAGACGTTTGAGAACAATATGTTCATAGGTTCATAGGTTCATACTAGGCTATGTGCCCTAGAGCATTTATAAGCCTAGCCAGAGTGTGTTTGGCTTTCGGCACCCATTTTAAATGAATTTTGCTATGCCCTTTTTTGAGGTTAGTATACTGTGCCTCTGTCTAACAGTGACACAGAAGTGATACCCGGGGTAAACCTATTATCTCCCATCCACTCATCAAGATTCCTCTTGAAGAGAGTCAATGAGGGGCTCTGCCTAACCTGGACTGGGATTTTATTCCAGAGTGAAGGGAGCCTCTGGGTTATGAAGCTGTCCCTCCAGCATGTCCTATTTATTTCAGTGCTGAGGATCAAGTCTCTCAAGTGCATAGCTCGATGGGATTTGGATTTTCTGAGGTGCAGCATGTCCATTAATTCCGGGTTGGACATGGCTTTATACGTCAAGCACAGATCGCCTCTGAGCAGGCGGTATGCCACTGAGTAGAGCTGGAGTTTCTTTAACTGGGCAGCATATGGCATCTGTTTGAGCCCTTTGATCCTCTTGGTGAGGTACTTTTGGGGTCTTTCCAATTGCTGCAGGTGTCTGGTAAGGTACATCCCAAAAGGGGCATTGTACTCAATTATGGGCCTGATGAGGGATGAGTAAAGAGGCACGATGACCTTCCCTGATCTAGATGTGAATCCCTTCATGATTAGGTGGGCTATATAAAATGTTTTTCTAACCACTTTGGCCACATGGTTGTCAAATGAGAGATTACTATCAACTTGGGTCCCCAGGTCCCTAATTACTTCTTCCATTCTTAATGGATTACCACCTATGTGGTAATTTGTGGGCACTTTGTTTTTGCCAAAGGGGATGACTATATACTTTTTGGCATTTACCTTGAGGCCATGGCTCTGGCACCAGTTGTCTGTTTCTATAAGGCCCTTTTGTAGGATGCTTGTGTCGGCTGGAGAGTCGATTATGGCGCCAAGTTTGCAGTCATCTGCGAACTTGGTCAGCCACAGTCCATCTGTGTTAGCCTGTACCTCCAAGAAATATATACCGAACAAGAGAGGTCCCAGGACTGAGCCTTGTGGGATGCCACTTGTAACTGGTTTGGAGTCTGACATGGCTCCAGCAATTCTAACCATGTGGGTTCTGTCCTTGAGTCAGTTTGCAACCCATCTAATGACATAGGGGTTTATATTTAAGCTGGTGAGCTTATCTATAATGCCCGAGTGTGGTATTGTATCGAAGGCTTTTGCAAGGTCCAGGTAGGCTGTGTGGACCACCTTCCCCTCATCAATGGCCTTGGTGACTGTTTCAAAGAAATTGGCCAGGTTTAAGAGGCAGGATCTGCCCTTAACAAAGCCAAACTGGGTAGAATCCAGTGTCTGTAGGTCCCCAATATCTTTATTTATGAGGTCCATGGTGATCCTTTCCATAGCTTTTCAGACCAAGCTAGTCAAGCTTATGAGGCGATAGTTTCCAGGATCCGTTGAGGCACCACCTTTGTGGAGAGGGACCACTGTTGCTGTAAGCCACTCTTTGGGTACATATCCTGTAGTAAGGCTGAGATTGAACAGTAGTTTTATGTTTGGGTTTAGTTCTTCTTGGAGTTCATGTAGGATGCAGCCCGGGACACCATCTGGTCCCATTGATGCTGTGTTTTTTGCTTTGGAGAGGGCGGCTCTTACCTAAGCATCTGAGATGTCAGGGGGGGCAGCACTCTGCTTGGATAGATATTTGCCCTTTTGGTGGGGAAGGGGGGGAGACGTTTGCACTGAACCTGTCAGCTAGGATGTCGGCAATGTCTGTGGGTTCGGTGTATTTTTTGTCATTTTGGACTAATTCTGAGCATATCTGGGAATTCCCACCCAGGTTCCTAACATAACTAAAGAAAGCCTTGTGATTATCCTTAGTGTCCTGTGCAATTTTTCTCTGGCCTTAGACGATTTTATGAGTGCCCGTAGTTTTTTGCTAATACTGATCAGAGATGCCTTCCCTTTTTGGGATTTTGCTCTATCATGTAGTAGCTTCCTCCTTCTATTGTATAGTTTGTTTATGGCTGGGGTCCACCTGACAGGACGCCTAACTTTGGAGGATTGGGTCTTGGTTTTATTTGGGATTGCATGATCCATGCATTCCTGAAGGTGTTCATAGAATGCATTTATAAAGGATTCTGTGGTCTGGGCCGTATTTTCCACAGGCCCGGGGGCTTTGAAGGATTCCACCTCGGTTTTGAGGAGTGTGAAATTTTCTTTAGAGAAGTTTTTCACTGTGGTTTTCTGGGCAGGGGCTGAGTCGGGATGTGAATATCTAGTGAGATTAGTTTATGGTCTTATCTTACCAGTGAGGAATACACTTCTGGTCTGGAGCATAGAGTCCCAATGTTGGTGATGATCAGGTCCAGTATGTTTTCCCCTCTTGTGGGAGTGACAACAAGTTGTTCCATAGCATTTGAGTTTATAAATTCTAGGAACCTTTGGGCTAGGGTGTTGGAGCTAGAGTAATGCTCCCAGTCTATGTTAGGGTAGTTGAAGTCGCCCAATATAATGGTGTCTGGAGAGACCTTCATATTTTCCAGTGTTCTCAGGAAGGCCGAGTGGGGTTCCTGGCTTTAGGAGGGTGGTCTGTAGCAGGCTATAAACTGGAAGGCAGTTTTACCCACTGTTAGTTGCACATGGATAGTCTCTGATGCTTCGTGCTGTGCCACCAACCTGGAGGTTTGGGTATCTTTGACGAATATTGATACTCCGCCTCCTTTTGTGGTTCGGTCCATGTTTTGGGGCCGAAAAGCATGGTATGAGGTATAACCTGGTAGTGCTGGGGTGATCTTGGGAGCCTTGAACCAGGTTTCTGTTACTACACAGATATCGATGTTCTCCATGCTAAGGAGAGTTTGAGTGTGTGCATCTTGAGGTTTAGACTTCTGGCGTTGAGTAGCATTACTCTTAGTTTCTTATCCCTTGTGATACCTATGGAGGTGGGTTTGTCTTTTGAGCCTTGCCTAAAAAAGGCACTATGGGGGTGGCAAGAGCCTTTGCCAATATCCAAAAGACCATGGGTGACAGGTGCAAGCCATCCCTAGTGAAGCATCGTGGCTTGTCGAGCATGTCATCCCAGGCAGACAGGCATTGGATCCCCTTTGAATGACACCAATACTTAAGCCAATTGCTGAAATTGATCATCTTGTCTTCATATTGTGGCATCATTCTTGGTGAGGGTAAGATGCTACTCAAGGTCAGGGTCATACCGGCCTGGGCTATATGCTCAGAAAGCTCCTCTATATCTCTTTTCATGTAGCCCTGGGAGGTACATTTCAGATCATTCACACCAGCATGGACAATGACTGAGTCATATTTGTACTTGCCTTGGAGTGACCTGAGTGCTTGTGTTATGTGGCGGATCATAGCGCCCGACAGGCAGCTCACCATGACCTTCTCCTTGTTCAGCCTGGTGAATGGGACGTCAGTGTGCCTGACGATAGAGTCACCTATTACAAGTGTATCAGGTGTGTTGTTTAGCCTTAAGGGCTGTGACTGTTCAGCACACTGGCTTTGTGAGCTATGTGTTGCACATGTTTTGTTTTGGGGTAGTGGTTGCTTGGGTGTCTGCTTTGGAGGTCTCTGCTGCTTAGGCAGATTTTTATTTAGAGCCTCCGGGTATGTTTTTGTGTGTTTATGTGTTTGGTTTGCTGTCGTGGTAGGTCTATGTGAGACTGGAATTGTAGTGAGTGTGGTTTTCTTCTCCTCCTGACTGGTTACGCCAGTACTGAGTTGAGAGAGCTTATCATCCAGTTTGGCTATATGGTTGCATCTCTCACATGTGTTGGAATTTGTTGGGAGGAGGAGAGGGTTGTCTGTGTACATGAGGCAGTTGTAACATTGCCTCAAGATTCCCAGATTCACCAGCTGGACCGGAGAGGAGATTGACAACTGACCTTTGGACATGCTAGAATAGTATTGGGAATTCCTTTATAATTGAAAAAAGGGCCAGTGGGGAACAAAGTACTCAAGGGGAGTTTGTGAGGGTGTAGTGCTTTTAATTTTTTAGTGCTGACTTATATAATTGCTTTAGTGAGCAAGTGCCAGGCTTTAGAGTGGAAATAGGGTGTTTATTATGAGAACTAGATCAGTTCTAAGGGAAAAAGAGAAGAGCAGACTTTGTGGAGCTGAGAATAGTTTAAACCCAATTAAGCGGTGCTGCTTGATGCTGTGCTATGCGCAAAATCGCGCAAAGCCGCGCTAAAGTGGGTTTTATACAGGGGGACTTGAAAGAGCTAGAAATTGGCCCAAAATGGCCAATAGACTACCAGATTCCTGTGCTGGGAACACACCTCCAGGGATAGATAGGCTGCTCCAAGCTCCCCACTGCCACTAGTGAACAAAGAAGCCTCCCTTTATCCAAGAAATTAAATGGGCAACACAGGAACTTTCCAAAAGTCCAGAATACAGCAAAGCCTGTATTTGGACTACTCTAGGTCAGGAAAGACGGGAAACAAGGATTTTTTTTTTTTTTGCAACAAACAGCAGGAAAATGCAATAAATATGTAACACAGGCTAGTGCACTTGAGTGTGTAGCCTCAACAGGTAAAAGCAATAAACAGAACAAACTTTAAAAGTGTAGGTACAAAAACAACTTTAAACAGTTTAAAACAGTTCAAGAAGCAGAAATACTTGCAGTTTAGCTAGATCGGACAGTCGCCCAGGTAGTAGCAGGAAAACAAACACTTTTATCAGGTTAGCAGTCGCTCTTGTAGCCTCTCTGCTGCTAGCACCACTCAGCAGGACCACAAGGAGCTTGGCTGAGTAGTAACAAGCGCAAAAAACACGCCAAAGTGGGTTTTATACAGAGTGACTTGAAAGAGCTAGAAATTGGCCCAAAACAGCCAACAGACTACCAGATTCTTGTGCTGGGAACACTCCTCCTGGGATAAATAGGCTGCTCCAAGCTCCCCATTGCTACTGGTGAACAAAAAAGCCTCCCTTTATCCAAGAAAGGAAATGGGCAACACAGGAACTTTCCAAAAGTCCAGAATACAGCAAAGCCTGTATTTGGACTACTCTAGGTCAGGAAAGATGGGAAGCAAGGATATTTATTTTTCTTTTTTGCAACAAACAGACTACCAGATTTTTGTGCTGGGAACACTCCTCCAGGGATAGATAGGTTGCTCCAAGCTTCCCACTGCCACTGGTGAACAAAGAAGCCTCCCTTTGTCCAAGAAAGGAAATGGGCAACACAGGAACTACCAGATTCTTGTGCTGGGAACACTCCTCCAGGGATAGATAGAAGCTCCCCATTGCCACTGGTGAACAAAGAAGCCTCCCTTTATCCAAAAAAAGGAAATGGGCAACACAGGAACTTTCCAAAAGTCCAGAATACAGCAAAGCCTGTATTTGGACTACTCTAGGTCAGGAAAGATGGGAAACAAGGATATTTTTTTGTTTATTTTTTTTTTCTTTTTTGCAACAAACAGCAGGAAAGTGCAATAAATATGTAACACAGGCTAGCGCACTTAAGTGTGTAGCCTCAACAGGTAAATGCAACAAACAGGGCAAACTTTAAAAGTGCAGGTGCAAAAACAACTTTAAACAGTTTAAAACAGTTCAATAAGCAGAAATACTTGCAGTTTAGCTAGATTGGACAGTCACCCAGGTAGTAGCAGGAAAAAAAACACTTTTATCAGGTTAGCAGTCACCCTTTTAGCCTCTCTGCTGCTGGCACCACTCTGCAGGACCACAAGGAGCTTGGCTGAGTAGTAACAAGTGCACAAACCATGCCAAAGTGGGTTTTATACAGGGGGACTTGAAAGAGCTAGAAATTGGCCCAAAACGGCCAATAGACTACCAGATTCTTGTGCTGGGAACACTCCTCCAGAGATAGATAGGTTGCTCTAAGCTCCCCACTGCCACTGGTGACCAAAGAAGCCTCCCTTTATCCAAGAAAGGAAATGGGCAACACAGGAACTTTCCAAAAGTCCAAAGCCTGTATTTGGACTACACTAGGTCAGGAAAGATAGGAAACAAGGATAATTTTTTTTTCTTTTTTGCAACAAACAGCAGAAAAATGCAATAAATATGTAACACAGGCTAGTGCACTTGAGTGTGTAGCCTCAATAGGTAAATGCAACAAACAGGACAAACTTAAATTACAAGCGCAAAAGCGCGCTAAAGCTGGCTTTAAAGCAGGGGGTTAGAAAGAGATAGGAAATGGCCCAAAACTGCCAATAAGCTGCAGGTCACTGGGCTGGAACCACTCCTCAAGGGACAGATAGGCTGCTCACAGCTCCCCACTCTCACTGGTGAACAAAGAAGCTTCCTCCTATCCAAATAAGGATATGGGCAACACAGGAACTATGACACAGCCCAGAGATCAGCAATACCTGAAGACTGGACTATTCTAGTTCAGTAAAGGCGGGAAACCCACCATTATGTATGCCATAACTACATGTCAGAAGCCCTCACTAACATGTGCTGTACAGACGGTAGTCTACAGTTACATTCCACACGTCAGATCATTACCTAGTAGGGGTTATATAGTGTGACACAGTTCACACACCAGAAATACAACAGGGAGACATGGGAGTCCAGCTATGCCTGCAGGTGTGTCTGTTGTCAGTACAACAGTTAGCACTCTACTCTTGCCTGGGTAAGCACTGTCAACATTAGTACCGCCATGATACACTACATGCCAGTGTGACAGCACATAAATTGGGCTACTACCCCTGTATGTAACACATTTATATGGATAACAGTGCTGTACAGGCATCATATACATCTGTATCCCACATGACACTCACACCAATTGCTACTGTAGTGACAGCACATAGGTGCATGTATTGTACATGGCATTAGTTACACTTATTACAGGTGTCATTACCCTGCTATGTTATCAGACTGGATAGTGTGAACTGGTTACCAGGGCTAAGCCATGCTTAGCAGGTATCACCATTGCTGCAATATAACAGCTAAGCTGATTTGAGCACTGGTAAGCAAAGCCTACACTGTGTAAGCACCCATATGTTTACCCGTAGCTTAGCACCGCTTAGCTTCATGTAACCCCATGCAAACCCACTTAAAGCTGCTCAAAACTGCCTTAACCACTCTGTATCTGACAGCCCTTGTTCTGCCCAGCAACAAAATCAACAGCCGTTGCAGGTCTTGAACCCAAGACCCTGTACACTATAGTCACAACACCTAACCACTACATCATGACCACTGTGAAAGCAGTTGTTGTTTTTTCCAATATATCTGTCAATATACATATTGATTAGTATTGAACAATTGCCTTTACTTCCACAATTATGTAGTACTTGTTATTAATATGACTGTTGCATCACATATGTTGTTTTACCATAATGTACACATAGCAGATACATACAGTGAGATACATCACGGAGGGTATACACAACCATGAGGTTTACACATGACAGGAATATGTATATATATATATAATATGTTGATATATGTCTACATGTACATACACATGTATATTCATACATATGTCTGTATACACATCTGTATGGCCATGTGTACATCTATGTATATATAGATGTATGTATATATAGCTATATAGGTATGCACATCCTATGTGTACAGATATGCCTATTTATGTAGATATATATGTAGATATCTATAACTATATGTGCATACATATCTATTCTGATATACCTATTACTGTCAATATATATGCAGATATCCATAAGTATATGTACATATGTATCTCTATTTATATATGTGTAGACATATTGTTGTGCATATGTATATATCTGAGTGTTTACATGTATATATATATATATATATATATATATATATATATATATATATATGTACATATACATATCCATTTATGTATGTCGATACGTATATGTGTATATATATCTAAATAGATATATGGATAATTATATATACATATATGTTCACCATATGTCCTGCACATGGAGTGGAGCCCTACCTCAACCCCAATACTCCCAACCTCTTAGTGCAAGGGGATGTCTAGTATGTATTGCAGGTATATATAGTATAGCCTATTGCTACTATGATAGCGGTTGTCTTCACAGACATGTTGTGTGTGGCAGGGCACATCTGCTTTTAACATGTGCACCATTGGCTACTGACAAACATCCTAAGGACTTCATAGTACAGTACCACTGCTAGCACAATAATGATCCTGTGGACTACATCAGAGATATGACCAATAAATGTGGACAGTCTGACACACTCTGGTCAGTCCAGAGGTATACACAGAACCCCTTTGCGCAAGAAATGTGGACCAAGCCTGACAATCTGGATTTTAATAGCCATGTAGATGGGTATATCATGCAAATACTGGTATACATTTGCCCCGATAGGTTATGCATTCACACACCCCTGTCTGTCTTGACACATAATAACCGCTGGTATAGAGGTGCCATGGCCACATACTACCCACTAGTTAGTGACATACATCTGTACAGCATCCCACTGCTTTGTCTGACATACATGACTGTTATAGTGGCCTGGCAGCAGTACATCTGGTAAGTATATGGACATATTATCACACTGGGTAAGTACACTAAGCTGCTAGGCATGTAACAAAGCACTGTGCAGGCTACAGGTAGACTGCCACAACACTGGTCTACATTTCTTATAGGGGAATACACATGTACTTGCATATATTGCAAGCTCTACAGGCATTTCATGGCACAGAGTAACAGACATCTGTGTGAAAGTGCATAACCACAACCAATGTGAACACAGCCACAGCCACATATGGTCAGCTAGTGTAATATTACAGTATAAGGACTATCTGATCAACACCATCCTCATATGTGCCACTCACACACTAGCCCTACATGTACTGGGCCACTACACAGTGTGGTCCGATGCCTGTCTGTGGTACATGTGTATGTTTGGCCCTACAAACATGTAAGCTGATAGGGTAACATACAGTGGAGCAGCATGTAACATCAGCTAGAACAAGACCAAGAACAATGACATCTACCACAGTCTGTACACAGGCCAAGTACATATTCACAATACACACTCTGTGGACAATCACCATAAGTACACAGACCTCAGTACTGTACACACAACCACAGAATGCCCAAGTTATGTCCTCAAATATAACCCCTACTATACATAACATGTGTAGCAGTCTGATACCTCACTGGCTTGTTATCAGATATAATGTCAATAAATTATGGTGTACAGAACATATGCACCTCTTACTGCATGACATATGTACAAAGGTTAATGAAAGAGCACAGCGTTGCGAGTCCACAATCCTTATTTAGTATTAAAAAATAATAAAACAACCTGGTTAAGCGCTTTCATCAATTGGTATGACTTCTTCAGAACAAATTGTCGTTGTGAATTTTACATTTAAATACATATTGCTGGTCTGCCATTGGTTCTAAACCAACCAATTCCATTGATGAAAAATAAACATACTGGAATATACTAGCAGGAGTTAGGTTCAAAAAATAGATAATTTCATCAGAAATAACCAAATCCACATAACATAAGTAAAAAAGCATACAGGGATATTTTCACAAAAGCACTTGGATATAACAAACATTATTGACACTACTAAACTAAATTTGCCTTTTCTTTAAGAATTGGCATAATAGTAATATGCTCATTAAGCCCTGGTGGATAATCAGCAGCTAGTCTTAACTGCCACAGTAACTCTTTCTTATATAATGCATTTTGCCAATCACCACCCCTTGCTTCAACTGTTACAAATTCAAGTGAGCTAAGAAGACTGGGTTCAGAGACTAGAAGACCTGAAGTGGGCCTTTAGCTATGTTGTAGACTAACCCAGGAGGAACCCAGATATGCTCAGAACAGAACTAGTTCAAGGCCACCCAATTGCTTTGTCTACAACATTGCCAACATACTCAGCCCCCCACAGTCCTCCAACCCCCTCCCCCAAAGGAGAGATAATATCTATACCCCAAGTTTGTGCAGCCTGAACATCTCCAACGCCCAGACGGAAACTGAACAACTTTGATCCAAGGCAAAAGCAGTGTCAGGACCTGATGATGGTGTCCCCGTCTGTGTGCTCCGACTCAATGATGAGGAATTAAACCCACAGCTAGGACAGCTGTTTAATCAGGCTCTTACCTCTGGATACATTACCCGTGGTGTTGCTTTCTGTGCTTCTTCAAAGGCAGTAACCACAGCCTGTGGAAATACATATCATTGGCTTGACTTTAGACATAAAGACATTGCAAAGCCAATAAAGACCTATAATGGTAAGACAAAAGGAATTCACCAGGCTTTGGTTTTCTAAACTTGGTTGGCTTTGTCAAAGGCAGATCATGCCTTCTAAACTTGGGAAACTTTTCGAATACAGCGAAAAAGCCATTGATGAGGGAAAGGCAGTCATAAGCCCTACCCTCCGATACCTCGATCTGCTTCGATGCTTCCCAATCATCCTCGGGTATCGTTGCAAACTGGTTGAGTGACATCCACAGATGGGTTTACCTGGCTTGGCTGAGTGACAGAACCCTGGAACCAGGTCAGTGGCGCCATGTGGCGCAGTCCTGGGCCCACTCTTGTGAGCATCTGGGGCTCCCAGGGGTACTGTTTGGCATCAGGGTTCCGAGTACAAGCAAAAGTACAAGCAAACACAGGAGGTTATGGCTGAGATGACTGCACACTGAAACCATAGTAAACATCGAATAGAATATCCTTCCAGAGGGATATCCAGAAGCGGATAACTGGGCCCGGAGAGTAATGGCCTAAAATGCAATGCCAAAAAGTCATGGTAAAAAATTCATAGTCCGGAGTTAGCCAAAAAAACACCAAAAATCCAGCAATCCAAGAGGCAATCAAGAAGTGGGAGCATACCAGGGGATAGCATCAGGTAGTAGTCTGTCATTCGACACTAGTAGTTAGGAAGACCTTCTACATTGCCCACCTTATCATGAAGGGATTATCATGAAGGGATTCTCATCTAGATCAAGGGAGGTCATAGTCATCTATACTCATCACTCATCGGACCAATGATTGGAACCAATGCCCCCGACGGAATGTATCTGACCCGACCTTGCAGCAGCTTCCTCACCAAAGGGATAAACCAAAGGATAAAGGGTCTCAAACATGCCCGACTATAACCACTCGCTGCTGCCCGACTGACTAAATTCGCCTTCTACGCTGCTGACCTTTGACCTACAGAGGTGAGCCAAATCTAATGTCAAACCCAGATTTGATCCTCATGCTTCACCTCAAAAAATCTATCAAAATCAGGCCACAAGAGGCGAGAAACCCTTAAACCTCGAGGGGCGACCATGGGGAGGGATAGATTCATCACCCAAAGACTCCTATGCTGTCTATAAACTCCCTAAAAATCCCGCCTGCATGTGAGACAGAGAGGCTTCGCTGGCCTTGTTCAGAAATATGAATGGATGGATGATGGATCGCAGATAGGATTAGGGATTACCTCAGTGTCACTGCTCAACAACAGCACAGCAAAATAATGGGTATAGTTCCCATACTAAGGGGGGGTCTTAAGCCACAAAATAGGCTAGCTAGGCTTGTAAATGCCCCAGGCATAGCCTAGTATGAACCTATGAACCTATGAACCTATAAGTACACCAAACTTAAAACATAAAAATAAAAGCCATGTTTTCTTAAAAAGTGGTAGTTGTTGTTCCAGCAAGTTAGTTTACATAGCCATCTGCAATGCCTGTTCTTCCTTCTATGTACGTAAGACAGAGAGAATGTTTAAAACTAGAATATATGAACACCTCTATGACATCAAAAATAAAAAAGATAGTAATGCTTTATATAAGCTTAGCATTGTATGCAATGGTTATTTATGTTTTAAGTTTGGTGTACTTGAATTTGTAACAGTTGAAGCAAGGGGTGGTGATTGGCAAAATGCATTATATAAGAAAGAGTTACTGTGGCAGTTAAGACTAGCTGCTGATTATCCACCAGGGCTCAATGAGCATATTACTATTATGACAATTCTTAAAGAAAAGGCAAATTTAGTTTAGTAGTGTCAATAATGTTTGTTATATCCAAGTGCTTTTGTGAAAATATCCCTGTATGCTTTTTTACTTATGTTATGTGGATTTGGTTATTTCTGATGAAATTATCTATTTTTTAACCTAACTCCTCCTAGTATATTCCAGTATGTTTATTTTCCATCAATGGAATTGGTTGGTTTAGAACCAATGGCAGATCAGCAATATGTATTTAAATGTAAAATTCACAATGACAACTTGTTCTGAAGAAGTCATACCAATTGATGAAAGTGCTTAACCAGGTTGTTTTATTATTTTTTAATATTAAATAAGGATTGTGGACTCGCAACGCTGTGCTCTTTTATTTTTCTTGGTTTGGTTTGAGCACTTACAGCACCATTTTTTTATATGTACAAAGGTTGACAGAGTTGTGGCTGGGGGCACACACACAAGACCAATATTGACGTGTTGCTGTGATAACCTCATATATTTACTGTTGTAACAGGATTTGTTGTGACATATGCCTATGAGGGATATGAAGTCAGTAACTCTCATGGCTGTCACCATGTACTGACTGCAATCCTCACACTATGATTCTGCAGCTCACAGATATGTGCTCTGTGAGTAACACAAGAAACAAAAGGCACAACACACTGCCCAGTCTGCAGATGACCCTATAGATGGAGGTTTCCTCAGAAACATAGCACTGTCATGACAGGTATTAAAACATGTAGCCCAGCCATATCCACACACACACACACACACACACACACACACACACACACACACACCCTGTTAAACCAACATTACTCCAAATTCAGAATAGCAACAATTACATTTTGTAGTCTTGTCAAGCACATCCTCCTCCTGTGTGTTGGCCTGTATCCACAGTGTATGTTGTTAAAGGTAAATTCCCAATCCATCTGTGATGCTGTTTGCCAAACACCAGATCTAGGTTCTGCTCACAGTGAATGAAAAGGCCCAATACCAACATGATGTTCTTAGATATTGGAGTGTGTTTCCATGTAATTGGCTATGGGAATGTTACCACAGCTGTTCCACATGCAATCAGCTAGGGGAGGGCTGCAATTCTTGCAGAGGCCATCAGCTGATCATGAGCATCACTTACAAAACACATGCTGCTTCCTAAATAAAGCAGGTGTTGTTCTCCACATCCACCAGAGAGGGAGTGAGAGAGGCAGACAGAGGCAAATATAAGTCAGGGAAGGGGTGGGAGAGTAAAACCTAAATATGTTTATGTCACACACTTACCAGTACAGGGTATCAAACCTCTGACAGACTATGTATGGCTATCACATGTCTATGAAGTTACTGGATGCGCCACATAGCTTACATGTTGAGGAGCTCTCCAAATGAATATGTGATGGTGAGTGACACCTACAACAGTGATATGGTAGCGATAGAGTAGGTGTAGTACACGTGCCTGTCCACATGAACAGGTGTCAGTGTCAACACAGCCACACTCTCTCAGGGACTCACACACATTGACACATTCAGCAGGATCAGGAATACACTTTCTCACTAGTTAGTTTGCCACAATACAGTACTGTGCAGGTATCACATGCACCACAGGGGTTATCTGGAGGTTATATGGGCAAAGGGTATGTGGAGGTGTCTGACATCACACAGCATGCGTCAGTATGCCAATGGGGGTGGTAGTGAGTGTGAATGTGGTCAAAAGCATCATACACCACACACACAGACACAGGGTGCCAGTACTGACATGCATGCATGCTTTGCTTCATGGGTGCATAGCGGTTGACTGTGCCAGAAGGCTATACAAGGTTAGGTGAAGGGTATACCTTGGCATCAGGCCATATGACAATGGTCTGCAGTGTGGCTCAGGGGTGTAGTGTCTGGATTGGCCCACACAGGTGGGTATTGTACTCACCATCCAGTCACCTGGGTTACTGTTGCTGTTTGATGCTTGCCATGCATGTGTTCTTTAGTCCATGCGAACACTGTCTGGGATTTGCACACATCCCACGTGCATGTACAGTGACATGTGGAACTGTACCTGGGGTGTCTGGCCCATGTTGTGTACACAGAATGTTATAATCAGATGTGCCTGTCCTGGCCTCATCTGCTGTGAACAGGTAATGGACAGCAGGTTGACCCTGCACCTACAGTGATAGCATGATACAGGTATTCCCTGGTGTCAGTGGCATTTTTCCATGCAGGGCATGAGTATAAGGCATGGTATGTCCTTTGTGGGTCACATTTGATGGTACCACAGGTGTTGCAGGCATCCAGTGGGGAGCATAATGAAGGCACACTGTCTGCATGTATGTGTGTATTTTACTGATGGACTGGGTGTCATGCCCTTTTTCGTCCACTGCAATTACACCATGGTTACTATCTGTGGGCAATATGCAGGGTACTACTAACATAGCAGTTGTTGCCTAGGCAAGTGTGTTTGTGTATGAGACATGGGTCGAGAGTGTTCTCTGTGTAATACAAGGATTGCTAACATTGTTCGCCAGGCCTTGTCACATGTAGGGGTATGGATTGTCATTGCAGCCTCTCGGCTATTTCACATCTGTTATTCTTGTAAGGTGGACATTGTGACATATAAAAGGACCACCATATAAGACATTTGCAAAATCCACTCCACAATGAGTCCAGTTGTTATACACTCAAAGCCACCTGCACACAGGATACGAATAGCACACACACACACACACACACACACACACACACACACACACACACACACACACACACACACACACACCTGCTATGTCTGGGATTAGAACACCTACCTAACTAATTTATTACACTATAGCATTATGCAGTTATAGGACACACCATGGAGATTACTAGAGTAATAGGTTCATAGGTTCATAGGTTGGTACTAGGCTATCGGCCCTAGGGCCTATACAAGCCTAGCCATAACAATTCCCTGGCTATTTCTTCCCACATTATTTGCTTCCCTGGACTCCTGTCTAGCAGGGCAACTGACATGATCCCCGGGGTGAATGTCCTTTCTCCCATCCAATCATCAAGGTTCCTTTTGAAGAGGGCCAAAGAGGCACTCTGCTTGACATGTCTGGGCAGTCTATTCCAGTGTCTGTGGAGTCTGTGGGTCAGGAACCTATCCCTCCAGCATGTTTTGTTTATTGTGATGACAAGATTTAAATCCCTGGAGCTTGTGGCTCTGAGGGATTGGGATTTCTTTAAGTGTAGCATGTCCAACAGCTCTGGGTTTGGCGTGGCCTTGTATCTTAAGCAGACACCGCCTTGGAGTAGACGATATGCAACTGAGTATAGCTGGAGTTTTTTAAGGTGGTCAGCAAAGGGCATCTGCTTTAGGCCTGTGATTCTTTTAGTGAGTTATTTCTGTGGCCTTTCCAGTTGTTGCAGATGTTGTGAGAGGTACATACAAATGGGGCATTATATTCTATAATGGGTCTAATGAGGGATGAGTGCAGTGGGACAATGACCTTCTTTTTTCTGGATGAAAAGCCCTTAGTGATGAGATGTGCCACATAGAAGGATTTCCTGACTTTTGTGGTGATGTGGTTACTGAATGTGAGACCACTGTCCACCTGTGTCCCTAAGTCTCTTATCACACTTTTGGTGTTTAGTGTACTGCCACCTATGCGATAATTCATGGGTACATGTTTTTTTCCCAAAGGGGATAACTATACATGTCTTGGAATTGAACTTGAGCCCATGGCTCTGGCACCAAGCATCTGTTTCTTTACGGCCCTTTTGTAGAGTATCCACATCCTTTGAGGATTCAATAATGGCTCCCAGTTTGCAGTCATCTGTGAACTTTGTTAGCCAGTGTCCCTTAGTGTTGGCCTGTACTTCAGAGAAGTAGATGCCAAACAAGAGAGGTCCCAGGACTGAACCCTGAGGTATTCCACTTGTCACTTGTCTGGAGCTGGATTTGGAGTCAGCTACTTTTACAGTGTGGCTTCTGTCAGTAAGCCTGTTGGCAACCCATAGAGTGACGTAGGGATTAATGCCCAGCTTAGTAAATTTATCTATGATTCCAGAGTAGGGGATGGTGTCAAAGGCCTTGGCGAGGTCCAGATAGGCTGTGTGGACTGCCTTACCCTCATCCACGGCTCTGGAGACTAATTCAAAGAAGTCAATAAGGTTCAGGAGACAAGATCTGCCCTTCATGAATCCAAACTGGGTGGGGTCCAGTGTTTTAAGGTTGCCAATGTCTTTGTTTATAAGTTCCATGATAATACATTCCATGGCCTTGCAGATCAGGCCCGTCAGACTGATGAGATGGTAGTTCCCGGGATCCAAGGTGGATCCCCCCTTGTGGAGTGGGATAACTGTAGCTGTGCACCACTCAGTGGGTACGAAGCCTGAGGTGAGGGTATGATTAAACATGACACTTAGGTGAGGTGCCAGTTCATTTTGTAGTTCATGTAGTACACAGCCCGGGATGTCATCTGGTCCCATGGATGCTGTATTCTTAGCTTTGGAGAGTGCGTTTTTACCTGTGTGGCCATTATTACCAGAATTTGGCAATCTTCCAGTATTGACATGGGCTATTTAGGGGGTGAGAGGAAGGTGAAGTTAGCGCTGAATCGATCTGCCAGGATATAGGCAATATCCTTGGGATCAGTATATTTAATTCCATTCTGTTGTAGCTCAGAGCAGATCTGAGCATTGCCATTTAGATTCTTGACATAGTTATAGAGTGCCTTGTGGTTGTCTTTGGAATCTTTGGCAATTTTATTTTCGTAACTAGATTTGGAGGATTTTATGAGGGATCTCAGCTTCTTACTGAGGCTGGTAAGGGAGTTTTTTTGCATCCTGGGATTTTCCTCTTTTTTGCAACAGTTTTTTCCTTTTGTTGTAAAGTTTGTTTATGGCAGGGGACCACAAGATTGGCTTCCTTTTTTTGGAGGAGAGCATCTTGGTTCTATTTGGGATGGCATGATTCATGCATGAGTGGATGTGCTCATACAGTGCCTTAGTGTAGGATTCAGCAGTCAAACTTTCAGTTCCTGTCTGCATGGGTGTCATGAAGCTTGTAACTTCTGACTTGAGTAGTATGAAGTTGGCCTTGGAGAAGTGTTTTATGGAGGTTTCCTTACTGCGAGGTGGGGGTGGGATATGGATGTTAAGGGTGATTAGTTTATGGTCTGACCTGACCAACAAGGGGGTGACCATAGGTGTGGAACATCGATTTCTCATGTTAGTAATGACCAGGTCTAGGATATTGGAGCCCCTGGTGGGACTATGGATTAGTTAATAAAGGGCATTGGAATTTATGAATTCCAAGAACCGTTGGGCAACAGTGTTGGTACATGAGTAGTTTTCCCAGTTAATGGTAGGGTAGTTGAAATCACCCAGTATTAGGGTGTTTGGTTGTATATTAATATTTTCCAGTATGTATAGCAAGGTGTAGTGAGAATCTTGGGGCATGGTGGAGGATCTGTAGCAAGCTACAGTTTAGATTGCAGTCTTACCTAGTGTTAGTTGCACCTGGAGAATTTCAGATACATTGTGTTGGGCAAATAACCTGGTGGTGTGAATATCCTTGGTGAATATGGACACTCCTCCATCTTTGGTGTTTCGATCCTGGTTTGATAGCCGAAAAGTGTGGTAAGAGTTGTAGCCTGGTATTGCAGGGGTGCTGTCTGGAGCCTTGAACCAGGTTTCAGTTACTGCACAGATATCGATGTTCTCCATTTTTAGGAGTGCCTCGAGAGAGTGCATTTTGAGGTTTAGACTTCTAGCATTGAGTAGCATTACCTTCAAATTTTGCATGCTTGTACCTGTTACGGTGGTGGTTTTGTCCTTTGAACTTTGCCTAAAAAAGGCACTATAGGGGTGGCAAGAGCCTTAGCGAGTAACCTGAATCCCAGGGACGACAGGTACAGACCATCTCTGGCAAAGCATCGTGGTCTGTCGATCATGTCATCCCAGGCAGACAGATACTGGATCCTCTTTGAATGACACCAGAAGCTTAGCCAATTGTTAAAGTCAATCATTTGTCCTTATATTGTGGTATCATTTTGGGTGAAGGCAGGATGCTACTCAGGGCTAGGGTCATACCTGCCTGGGGCGCATGATCCGAGAGCTTTTCCATGTCACTTTTCATGTATTCCAGGGAGGTACGTCTCAAGTCATTCACTCCAACATGGACAATGACAGAGTCATATTTGTAGTTGTTGTGGAGTGACTTGAGTGCATGAGTTATGTGATGGATCAGGGCACCTGACAGGCAGCTCACTGTAATTTTCTCCTTGTTCAGCCTGGTGAGTGGGACATCAGTGTGCCTGACTATAGAGTCACCTATGACTAAAGTGTTAGGTATGTTGTCTTGCCTTAGGGACTGTTGCTGGGTGGCACACTGGTGCTGTGAACTATGTGAAACTTTGGTTGTGATTGGTGTTTGCTTGTGTTTCAGCTTCAGAGGTCCTTGTTGCTTGGGCAGGTTACAGTTAAGGGCCTCTGTATATGTGGATTTAGTGTTACTATGTGTGGGTGTTGGTGGTGTGAGTTTAGAAGGGCTATGTGTTGCTTGAGGTGTAGTGCAGGTGTTAACCTTCTCCTCTTGACTGTCTAGCACAATCTTGGGTGGAGAGAGCTTTGCTTCCAGTTTGGCTATGTAAGTGCATCTCTCACAGGTTGTAGTGTTGGGTGGTAGGAGGAGAGGGTTGTCTGTGTACATGAGGCAATTGCTGCATTGCCCCAGTATGCCCACATTCACCAGGTGGACAGGAGAAATCAATGGAAGCTGACCCTTGGACATGCCTGGTTTGGTGCTTTTTTTTAAGTACAAGAGCTGTTTTCCCTTACCTTAGCAAGGTACTTTGCAATTATAGGCTGTTTAGTGCCTGCGATTAATTTCTCCTTATTAATAAGGAGAGTTGAGTGCTTGTATCAGTTTAAGGCTTCCTAGTGCTTTCCAGCAGGTATTAAAGCAAGTGCTAGTCACAGGGATGCTTAAAGGTAAGATGAAAAAAATGGTTTATCCTAAACACTGCAGTGTGCACTAGATAAGTCAGATGCGAAAGTAGGTAACTCAAGTTTTACCTGTCTAAAAAGTTAAGTTTTAGTGGAGAGTCTGTATTTTTAAAACAGCAAGATAGATTGAAAGGGGGTGATCACTTTTGTATTCTGGTATTATGGAATACAGTAGAATGGCCAATAAATTTAAATAGTTGAAGGGGAGTGATTTCACAAAATGATAATTTTGTGCTTACTCACACAAGCCAGTGAAAGCAGAGAGGAAATTAGATATATGGTCAAATTAACATAAGAGGCAGGCAGCTAGAAAGACAGTGGTATTTAAGAACATTGCAGTGACAGGGTGGAGGGGGGGATTTCTGCCTGACTCACAAGAAACAGAGCTGTGGTGTCTTTTGAAGTTTTAATATGCAGTTAAAAGCAGAACACAAGCAAAACACAAGGTAAAGAAAACAAATCAGCACTCAAAATATAAAAAGGCAATAAACCAATACTAAATACAACAAATAAAAAGCAAATCAACCTTTCCCTCACAGCAAAGTATAGCAGAGTCTGGGTGAGCCTTTCCAATAAAAGGTGTGTATAATATTACCCCAAAGGTGTATTTCACAGTGAATGACATCAGCAGGTTTGCCAAAGTAGGGCATTTGAATTGTAGTGAGTGTGACTAGCCTAAAAAGCATTGCTCCCTTACACAAACTAAGAAACACACACATAAACATCCACACTTGCTACATGTGGAACTAGAACCCCTACCAAACTACTATATCACACTACAGCATTATGCTATTATAGGCCCCGCCATGGAGATTACTGGGCTACACTGTTCCCAAAGGTGTATTTCACAGTGAATGATACCAGCAGCCTTGCCAAAGTAGGGGATTTGATCTGTGAGTGTGACTATCCTAAAATGCATTGCTCCCTACACAAAGTAAGAAACACATACATAATCTTCTGCACTTGCTATATGTGGGACTAGAACCCCTACCAAAGTACTATAGCACACTACAGCATTACACTGTTACAGGGCGCACCACAGAGATTACTGGGCTATACTGTTCCCAAAGGTGTATTTCACAGTGAATGACATCAGCAGCCTTGCCAAAGTGGGGCATTTGAATTGTAATGTGTGTGGCTAGCCTAAAAAGCATCGCTCCCTGCACAGACATACACACAGTTGCCATGTCTGGGATTAGAACTACTACCTAACTAGTTTATCACATTATAGCATTATGCAGTTATAGGATGTGCCACAGAGATTATGGGGCTGCACTTTCCCAAAGGTGTATTTCACAGTGAATGACATCAGCAGCCTTGCCAAAGTAGGACATTTAAATTGTAGTGAGTGTGACTAGTCTAAAAAGCATTGCTCCCTACACAGACAAAGACACACAATGTAAACACAGTTGCCATGTCTGGGATTAGAACTCCTACCTAACTAGTTTATCACACTACAGCATTATGCAGTTATAGGACGTGCAATGGAGATTACACAGCTACACCTTTCCCAAAGGTGTATTTCACAGTGACTGACATCAGCAGGCTTGGCAAAGTAGGGCATTTGATTTGTAGTGAGTGTGACTAGCCTAAAAAGGCAGTGCTCCCAACCCAGACAGGGGCACGTACACACAGTTGCCATGTCTGGGATTAGAACTCCTACCTAACAAGTTTATTGCACTACAACATTACACATTTATAGGATGCACCACATAGATTAATGGGCTGCATCATTCCCAAAGGTGTATTTCACAGTGAATGACATCAGCAGGCTTGCCAAGGTAAGGCATATAAATTGTAGTAAGTGTGACTAGCCTAAAAACATTGCTCCCTACACAGGCAGACACACACACACACACACACACACACACACACACACACACACACACACACACACACACACACACACAGAAGTCATGTCAGGGATTAGCACTCCCACCTAAGTAGTTTATCACACTACAGCATTACGCAGGTTTAGGACATGCCACAGAGATTACTGAGCTACTCCATTCTCAAAGGTGTATTTCAAAGTGGATGACATCAGCAGCCTTGTCATAGTAGGGCTATGGGGAGGGCAGTGTTTGTGTGTGTGTGTGTGTGTGTGTGTGTGTGTGTGTGTGTGTGTGTGTGTGTGTGTGTGTGTGTGTGTGCATGGGCCATGACCCATTCATCTAGAGGTTGACACACCACATGCAGGCCCACACAGGGTTTTATTCCACAGGTATGTGTATACAGCTGTTAGATGACTACTGCCTTGTACAGTCATGTTGCACAGAGCTAGCACTTCCACCACCTTTTTCATCTGCAAGTGTTTGGGCAGACGACACCGGTATTCCCTACTACAGCCCCAGATAATGTGATGCATATCTGAATGTACAATTCCAAGGGTGTGTCCATTTCAAAGCTGCACATTATATACCGTGCAATGCCCAGGGCATTATAATGTCTGGGGTACTTTCTCGTGTGCACTGCTTGTATATCTAGCCCAGCAGCCATGCCATGTCAATCTTTCAGATGGTGACTCATATTACTGCCATACATTTACAATGGCTTACGGCTAGCATGTGTTATACTGGTGGGAATTGTCTTTGACACTGCAGTTGTGAGGACTTGGCCCTGTCATCAGCAGTAGTGGGCAATGGCCACCAGGTCATATCTCAACATGCATACATACTGACCACTCTCACACAATATGAAACACGCACCAACCTAACACACACACACATACCTGCATATTGTACAAGTGCTACAATCTATCCTGCTACCTTGGCCACCTATGGGCATCTGTGCTCCACTGGTATTATACCTACACATACATGTTACTACATTTCTGCATAGGATTGGGGGCACACCTGACTGCTACTACATGTCTACATAGGATATGGGGGGTACACCTGATATGGGGGGCACACCTGACTGTTTCTACATTGCTACACAGGATTGGGGGGCATACCTGACTGTTACTACATTTCTACATAGGATTGAGGGGCACACCTGACTGTTACAATGTGCGTACATCGGATTGGGGGGCACACCAGACCATTACTACCTTTCTAAATAGGATTGGGGGCACACCTGACTGTGACTACATGTCTACATAGGGTTGGGGGGGGCACACCTGACTGTTTCTACATTTTTACACAGGACTGGGAGAGGGGGCACAACTGACTGTTACTGCATTTCTATGCAGAATTGGGGGAGGGGCACACTTGACTGTTTCAACATTTCTACACAGGATTGGGGAGGGCACACCTGACTATTTCTACACAGGATTGGGGGGCACACCTGACTGTTTCTACATTTCTACATAGGATTGGGGGGGCACACTTGACACTTGTATACATTTGCTATGACTGTACTGGTATGTCAGGTACTCCATTTCATTCTGTATTTTAGCCTATCTTGCTGACTAGAGGCATAGCAGTGTACCACAGGTCTTATGTTTGATTGAACTACATATCAGTTTCTGACTTCCTACCCTTCAGAACTAACACCCCACTGCCTGACCTGATGTAGTCTGCCTGTGTAGGCCTGGGGGGTTACCCATAGGCATCATTTAGAGGCCTTGGCACAGCTTTTGTTTGTGTTTGTCTACACATGTCCTGCTGGCTGAGAATGTTGCTGGGTATGTGAACCTCCCTGACTGGCATGTGTGTGTCATATGGACACACATGTAGCCCAGCACATATCCTGCAGTGGGTTTTGTCACCATGCATAGTAATGACTACTATGGTGACAGTAGTATTTGTTACAGATCTCATGCTGCCACTATAGGTGTCTACTATCTGCTGGCATCTCATTCAGCCACCCGATTCCCTTGCATGCTCACATCCATACCATAGATACATGTAACAACACATACTACTCCAATCAGCAATTGATAAGGAGAGTGACTTACCTTGTGAGTGTGCCAGTATCGAGGATGGTGCTGGGGCTGCCTATGTCAGATGCACATAGTACACTCCCTGTACATGGTTGAGCACAGGTAGTGTCATGTTTGGCATCCCTTTTACTATATATGCAAGTCAGAGAGAGGTGTCATTCCCTGGGTCCCTACTGTGTCAGTGTAGGTGCTATGCATTGCCTCTTTGCCAAGGCCAGAGCATACTGGGCATGCCTCCATCTGCCTACTGGGGCAGGCTCAGGTTGTTCTTCCTCCGAGTCACTCTGTGCCTGTGCAGGCCTTGGCATTGGTAGGGGGCTGTGTGGCCCTGCCCCGTGCTGTTCCTGCTGCAGCTGTTTCCACAAAATTATATTGTGTTGCATAGTACATATGATAACAATTTGGGTACATGTAGCTGGTGAGTACTGCAAGGCTCCACTGGATGTGTCCAGGCACCAGAACCGTGACTTGAGCATCCCAAACACATGCTCTATTATGATTCTGGACTGTGCGTGTGCCTCATTCTGGAGTTCTTTTTCAGGTGTGTGTGCATTTCTGATGGGTGGCATCAGCCACGGCTCCAGTGTGTAACCAGCATCCCCCACTAGGTGACTGTAAGGGATGTCCCCACTGGCAAATCTCTGGTACAGCTGCATCAGATGCCAGATGTGGGAATCATGATATCTTCCAGGGCAGCCAGCACACACATTCATTATAATGCCCTGGGCATTGCACACAACCTGGCAGTTGATGGAGAGGAAGCCCTTGCAGTTGACATAGACTCTACACTGCTCACCGGGTGGTGTTTTGATGCATATGTGTGTGCAGTCTATGGCACCCACCACATCAGGGTATTCTACTATTTGGTGGAGGAGATGCATATTGCTGGCCAACACCTCACTGGTGTTGAGGAAATATACGTGATCACTGGCATGTGCTGACATGGCATCCAGGAACTGGTGGAATACCCTGGATGCTGATGCCGGTGAGATCCCCATGATATCCCAGTTGGGTTTTGGGAGGTACCTGTGGCTAGTATTTCTATGCCTACACATACCTTGGTATCCACTGGGATGGGTTCCCTTCTGTTAGTTCTGAGTATAAGATGTGGCCGGCACAGCCCAACAATTTGCTGTAGGAGGTCCCTGTCCACCCTATAGCGCTCCACTATCTCCATAGATTCATAGGTTCATAGGTTAGTACTAGGCTAACTGCCCTTGCGAGCCATTTTAAACCTAGCCAATTATCCCTTGTGAGACTCAAACCCTGCACCTTGTGTTTGTAAGGCAAACACCTTAACCATTAGGCCACCCTCCCAACCCCAAAACACCTCCGTCAGTCTCGAACCCCGGACCTTGCACACACTACACAACATGAAGTACCACTAAGCCACGGTAGATATACCGGCTCATGTAGCCCCTGGTAGGTTACCCTGCATCTGTACACCCTTCTCTGTCTCCTCACTGTGGGTTGGTCAAAAGCATTCTCATCCTCACCACCCTCAGCCTTTTCCACATGTTGATGTCTGATAGCTGCTGCAGCCCCTATCATTTTGTTGTTTTTGTTTGTTAAAAGTTCTCCACTTGTATACACTGGTGGTGTAGAGTATGTGGGAAAAACCAGCGGGAAAGGTGTTTGCATAGTTTATAGTAGTGTTCTGGGTCGAGCTGGTTTGCTGCCTGTGTAATTGGCTGATTCTGATACATTTCACCTGCCAGCTATGCTAGTTCTCCAAGATTACCTTCCTACTGTTGTTTTCCCTTCCCACTGCCTTCCTGTTTAAGCCCGGGGGCACACCACTCAAACACAGTGCTCAAGTGTGCACAGAGCTGCTATTTCCTGGTTTACTTTTTTTCCCTTTAAAACCTGGTGCATGGCGCACACACCCATTCAGGCAATGTAAAGAGTGCCAGGCAGCCTCAGACAGACACCCTTGCTTAGCTGTGCTAAGCTAAGGGCAAACATGAGCCACAGGGCTCCAATCCACTTACAGTATGCCTGACATCCCCCCATGATGTCAGCTAACTCCAAGGCTTGCACCAAGCTATTCCTGCTCTTACACTGTTGGGTGCTGACTAGCATGCAGGGGAAATCTGGGATTCAGTATCATTCCCCTCATTTGCATAGGATTGCCTGCTGATGCATAGTTACAGGTCCCACACTGAACCTCCTCCCTTAGCAACCACTATTCACTGGCCATGTTGTCTTCTGCCTGCCATTGAGTATAATGGCAAAATAGTGATTTTGGTTAGAATGCTTATTTTTGTTTGTTTTTTTTTTTCTATTTTTCACCCGATCCCGTTTGTGTGCCACTGCCCTACACTTAAGCAGCCGAGATTGGCTAAAAAAAAACAAATAAAAGTTGATTTTTTTATATTTGCAACTGTTTTCCATGCCAATCACCTTATATTTAGCCATTGGCATGCTTTCTACATAATATCCACCCTTTATTTGGAGCTGTTATGGCTCTGTTTTGTAGTTTGCAGAAATGTACTATGTTACTGGTGAAGTACATTTCTGCAGATTACACTAGCCTTGCACAGCCGGCTTCCAGCTTCCTGGATTGCAAATTCACCTCATTTGCATGTTTTTTTTCTGCAAATGGGGTAATTTGCATACAGGGGCTGAGCCAAGCAGGACTAGTGCAGGAGTGCTCGTGCACATCCCTACAGCTTATTCCTCAATCGCACGGCAGACATATTGCCTGCTGGAGGTCCTGCACTAGTCCTGCACATCGTGTACAGCTTTCTGAATCTGAGGGATAATGTTTTATGGCATTTGTTCATGAAATATGATCATCATGATTCTGTGGTTTAAATTTTCTAGAAACTATTGACAATCAGTTAGCATTTCTTAATAAAAAAATTATTTTTTTTTTTACAAAACTCTATGGTGAGACTGGAAAATAATTTGATAGTTGATATTTTCTTCCTGTATCATAACCATACTTTGATAAATTCAGTCATGGGGTCTTAATAAAGTAATTTAAGAACAGTAAAGATTAAAATGCTTCTAGATAAGTGGGATTCCAGAGAGCTACCCAAAGCAATATTCACAGTAAGAGTGGCAAACAATGTATCCAAATACAGACTTTTATAATAATTCTCTAATTATGTTTGCGGAAAAGAGTTTGATTAAAACTCATTTTAGTGGACATTGAACTGAACATGTGAGACATTGGAAGGTAATTGGTGACCGTACACTTAATAAATTATTTTTATCAGTAAATATATAATGCATTCTTCTGTTGGGACCAACATACTACCCCCTTTTACAGATAATTGACTCTAAATCTTAAAAAAAAACTATAGTAAAGTATAGGTCGAGGAAAGGAATCTACCAACTTACATTTTCAATTTAGTCTTCTAAATGACAGTTTTGATAAAAGTTATTTCAGAACACAGATTAAAAAGATACTGTTACATTGACTCACCATTTAAAATTACACATCAAATAGAAATATGTAGATTGTGGGTTATTATAGGGATTTGTTTTTCAACCATCTGCATTTAATGGTTACATTTCACAGCTAAAGGCAACCAGTGGAAATGGTTCTGTGAAATATGCAGGCAGTATTTAAAAAGGCATAGTTATGTTGTTTTGCAAATGACCTTCCCCAGGATTCAGTAAGGGTCCGTGCAGGAATAGCTTATTCTTGCAAAGAAATGACCATTTAAGAGCAGCACATCAGCACGCCATGCATAGTAATGAAGACACGCTGCCTCTGCTCCTAAACAGACACAGAGCATGGTCGAGTGCAGGTGGTGTGTCTGAGAGTAGAGCTCTCACAATGCACATGCCCCTGCACTCAGGAAGTGCCGCCCGGCAATTACAATGAGCGGGAATGCTCACAGGATGCTGCATACCTCCCAACTGTACAAATCATCGCAGAATGTCTATATTCCACACCCATATGGCACCTCATTTGTCCTGGAAAATCACTGGGATGATCTCAGGACTGAAGTCGAAAAATAATGCATACATTTCAGTGTCAGACTTCAAATCCATCAGAAAATGTATATTAAAACAAACCCTGTTACTCTAGCAACTGCCGCAAGTTTATAAGAGCAATAATGAAAATATGTCCATAGTTGTACCAAAGTTTGTCAAGCTTTGTCCAGACAGTTTTCCTGAACAGGTTGAGAGGTATGGGGGGATGCTAAGATGTCTGCCCAATGAGCAGATGCACGCAGGAATCCACAGCAATAAGTGAAACCTGTCCCTTCCAAGAGAAAATAGCAGTAGAGAATTTTTTTTTATCAAACAGATTAAATTTAACTGTAGGTGCACAGGTTTGCCCATTGCTTAGCTACGCATACTGTAGCTTAAATAGCACAAGAGGATAAATAGCAAGATACATGCAAGTGAAGTAGTACTGCAATAGTGTAGTGATCAGAGTGTTCGCTTTGCAAGCAGTTATTCCCAGTTTGATTCTCACTGTAGTAAATTCAATTTTCCATGTGAAATCACTTTATAAACATATTTTTTGCTCTATAACCTACTGAATAACATATATTTGTGAAGTGGAATACTGCATTAAATGCAGATGTGTGGTGTCATTGTAATAATGTGGTAAAATCCACAGATAAACACAAGTGACCCATACAGTATATGTACACATGAATCAGGAATACAAAATAAAGTTATAATGTGTAATGAATGATAAATCCATAGAGTGTCCAAATCTACCACTTTCCCAAGAGCCATGTTTAATTTCTGTCTAAATTAGTGTGGGGGTAAGTGGGAGTAAGCAGTTTTAAGCAGTAGTAAGCGGGTTTAAGCCCATTTGCATGGGGGTAAGCAATGCGCACATAGGTTAAGCAATATTGAAGCTACCTCCCTGTTAGCATATTTAACTGGATATTAGCAATGCTTACCATCACACAAACCCACTTACAACTGCTTAGAAGTGCCTTAATCACTCTGTATCCAACAGCCCTGTTCTGCCCAGCAACAAAATAAACAGCACTTGAACCCAGGACCCTGTATACTATAGTCATAGCAGTTAACCAGTAAGCTATCATAGCAGTGCATAAGATCAAGGTATCCCCAAACAAATCCTCACTATAGCAAAATCACAATTTACATGTGAAAGGAATTTATATACAGTTTTATGTTGTATAACCTACTACATAACATAAATATGTGAATTGGAGTACTGCATTAAGTCCAGGTGTGAGGTGTCATTGTAATAAAGTGGTGAAATTTTCCAATAAACACAAGGAACCCATACAGTGTATGTACACATGAATCATGGATACTAAACAAATATATAACATGTAATGAATGATAAATCAATGCCAAACAGCAAATAGTGTGCAAATTTAAAATTAAGAAATGCTAAGCATTGCACACCCCTGCTTACTAGGTGTAAGCAATGTGTAGGTCAGCTAAATCAATTTTCCCATTGGTATACCCCTTTAAGCAATGCCAACATTAGGTAAGCAGGTTTGCCCATAGCTTAGCATTTTCAAAACCATCTAATCACGACAAAGTGCAGGAAATCGGCCCTATTTAAACCCCACAGGTGGGAATGCATCTCATAACTGGTTGCAGCTTCCTCCTGTAGGTACTATGGCCAGTGTGGGTGAAGGGTTGCACTTCCAGGCACAGTCCTAGGGCATCCAGGAGTCCAAAGTCATGGCAGGAATCCTTGTTAAAGACCATGACTAGAGACTGCTGCAGGGCCAGTACCAAGGCTCCCAATATAAAGTGGAAGTCTGGGACCATCTCACCCATGACCTCAGCAGTGCCACTGGCATCCCTCGAAGAGGTAAGCAGGTCAGACATCACCATGCTGACCTGAAACAGAGGAAGAGGGAGCTCTTAGATCAGTGGATCCAAGAAGCTAGGCAGATGGGTGATGTCCCAGCCGTGTGTAAGTACCCACCCTACTACCTGCTTAATAATTGCCAGCTCAGGTATATTATGGATAGGTATGGTTAGATATTCCTCTTATGTTTTTTACAGCAGCAGATGAGCAGGCTGTGAATCGGGAAGCCCATGCCTGTAGGCTGCAGAGGCTGTGTCATGAGGCAGGTTAGTAATAATCTTGCATGTGCTGTCATAAGAAATAAATCTAAAAGTAGTAGAAAGTTAATTGCCAGTATAAAACCTGTATTGTTTATGGCATGTTCTGAATAAACCAGACAATATGGCAGGAAGCATCTCATATAGGTTGTATGTAAATAAAAAAGTAACAGCCTGGCAATAAAGGTCGAACTCCTGGATTGCTTGTTTATTCTGGCATCATATGGTAATGTAGTGTTGCAATCTCTTAATAGTACTATTGTATTAAGCACTGTTACCCACACTGTGCTACATAAATAAAATGTGTAGGAATGTCTTTATATGATTGTTGTAATCACAAGGTCATATTGTACAACTGAGAGGGAAACTTAGACAGAAAACAGTGAACATATAGAGAACATAATCCAAATAGCACACTCAACTGAAATGTGAACTGTTCTATTTTTAGCACACACAGCCATGGTTTGAATCCTGGGAATGGTAGCAAGCCATATGCAGAATCATACCCCACTACTGTACAGATATTGTCAGAAAGGCCAGATAATTGGCATAAGTCCCCTACCTGTCACCCTGTCCCCCTGGCAAATAGTGGGATGATCCCAGACGTTTAGGCAGGAAATAATGACATACAACTGATTGTCAGACATCATAACTGTCAAAAATATATCTATAAGAACAAACCTGTCACTCTAGCAACTCACCAAAGTGTTGTCAGAGTAATAAGCAAAGTATGTCCCATCTCACCCCATGTTGTGAAGATATGACCAGAGTGTGTGCAGTAAAGTACAGTTGTGTAAACTTACCATAAATGTAGATGTTTGAGTGTATTCACTGTTGCAGTCATTACATTTGGTTATCTGCTTGCAGGTAGCCCTCAGTCAGCCTGATTATCAAAGTCTTGGGTCCTGCGTCAGTTGCTGTCTCATCTTCCATTATGTCAGGTAGTCAGGGGTATAAAGCATGCAGCCAACGGCATTACATCAGTTTTTCTTGCTCCAGATATCAGGTGACTCCATAATGGGAAGCAATTATAAACCAGGTTACACCTCCAACAAAAAGCAAATACACCAGAAAGCTTAAATATAGTAAATAAGAAGAGAGTTATAGTAAATAGAAGTCAGGGGGCTGCTGGGAGGGTAACCAGGACTGCAAGAGTGAATACACTCGAACATCTACATTTATGGTAAGTGTACACAACTGTACTATGTTCTTCGTGTTTCACTGTTGCAGTCATTACATTTGGGTAGATTCCCAATGCTAAGGAAGGGAGGAGGCAACTAGAGAGCATTAGGACCAGCTATTAGGCCCTGCAAGACTGCAGTGGCAAAACCAGCTCTGGATTTAAAAAAAATAGGAAAGTGGTAATGCTTGATGAAGGTATGGACAGAACTCCAGGTAGCAGCTTCTAGGATGTCCCTGGTAGGAACACCGCTGAGAAAGGCTGTTGAAGTAGATGCAGCCCTGGTGGAATGAGATCTTATCCCCTGTGGGGTAAATTTTCCATGGTGTTTATAAGAGAAATGAATGCAATGGCCTATCCATTTAGAAATGTCTTGCTTTGAAATGGCCTTCCCCTCTGCTCCTGCAGCAAAGGCAACTAGCAGCTGTTCAGTTTTCCTGAGAGGCTTAGTCCTGTCCAAATAAAATCTAAGTTGTCTATGCACGTCCAAAGAGTTCAGTATTCATTCTCCTTTGTTCTGTGGTTAGAAAAGAAGGTTGGCAAATGAATGGACTGATTAAGGTCCACACTGGATACCACCTTGGGCATAAAGGAAGGATTGGTCCTGAGGGACACCGTGTCTGCGTGGATGATGAAGGGCTCCACTGCTATGAGGGTCTGTAATTCAGACACTCTTCTTGCTGAAGTGATGGCTAGAAGGAAGGTTGTTTTCCAAGAAAGGAATTTCAAATCTGCATTTGCAGCTGGCTCAAAAGGAGGTAGAGTGAGCTTTTCCAATACAAAGTTAAGGTCCCAGGCTGGGGTAGTGGCTCTCCTGGGTGGTCTTAAATTGTTGGCCCATCTGAGGAATTGCTTTAGCAGGGGGTGAGAGAAGAGGGGTGGCTCAGTATTATAATCACCTGAAATGGCTGAGGCATGAATTTTAATAGAAGAGAAGGAAAGGCCCTTGTGAAGCATCTCTGTTAAGTATTGAAGAATATGTGGTAAGCTGGGCACTGTTGTGCCCATCCCCTG
Source organism: Protopterus annectens (assembly GCF_019279795.1). NCBI lineage: Eukaryota > Metazoa > Chordata > Ceratodontiformes > Protopteridae > Protopterus > Protopterus annectens. Next base: position 1,120,535,690 of record NC_056732.1, on the reverse strand, counting down.
AGTTTAGCTCCAGGAACATTATCTTTTCCACTTTTCAGCATAGGGTTTTCTAGTACTAGGCCTCCTTTCCTCCAGAATGACATCCAGCACTTGCTTACTGAGGGATGGTATTGTAGAGCTCAGGTAACTAGCTAGGCTGCAAGGTTCAGGGTTTGAAGCTGGGGGTGCAGAATCTGGCCCTCCTGCTGGGACAGCAGGGAAGGGATCTGAGGCAGGTGTCATAGTTCCAGCAGTGACATACTGCGCAAGAGGGGGTACCAGTGTTGGTGTGGTCAGTCTGGGGCAATGAGTATTGTCCTTGGTTTGTCCTGCTTGATCTTTAGTAGAACTTTCAAGAGGAGAGGCAGAGGGGGAAAGCCATAAACTGAGAGGCTTTCCCAGATGAAGGACAGGGCATCCACTTTCCAAGCTTGTCTGTGGGGAGTCCTTGTGCAGAATTTATCCAATTGGTAGTTCTGAGAGGAGGCAAACAGGTCTATCTCTGGGTTCCCCCATTTGTTTCTCAAAATGTTGAATATCTTTGGTTCCAGTTTCCACTCATGTGGGTCCATGATATTTCTGCTTAGGTCATCTGCCAGTATATTTAGCTTGCCTGGCAGGAATTGAGCTTGTAGGTGCACTTGGTAGCTCAAGGCTGTGTTCCACAGAGCCATGGCTAGTCTGCAGGGAGGGTATGAGTGGGTTCCCCCTGCTTTTTATGTACCACATAACAGTGGTGTTGTCCATCTTTACCAATATTTGTCCTGGAAGAATGTGGTCCTTGAAGACTGTCAGAGAATTCTGTACAGCTAACATTTCTTTTTGATTGATAAGCAGGTGCATTTGGCTTGGGTTCCATTTGCTCTGAATGCACTGCACTGCCAAGTGAGCCCCCCATGCATAGTCTGATGCATCTGTTGTTAAGGTTTGGGTGGCAGGAGGTAGAGTGAATGGCAGTCCCTTGTTGTGGTGGCAGGCCTCTGCCCACCAAAGGAACTCTGTCTTTATACAAGGAATGATAGGAATGATTGATTCCAGGTCCTGAGAATGTTGGCAACATAGGCTTTTTAGATACCATCGTAGTTTCCTCATATGCAGTCTTGCATATGGAATTAGCAGAATGCAAGAGGCCATGAATGCCAGGGCTTGCAGTATTTTCCTTGCAGATAGCTGGGTCTTTGTGGCCAGTAGTTTGAAGTAGGCTGTCAAATAAACTTGTTTCTCTGGTGTAAGGTAGGCCATCTGGGAAGTTGTATTCAAGCTTGCTCCCAGGAATACAATTTGTTGGCAGGGTACTAGGTGTGATTTATTTTCATTTATGGTGTACTCCATTGAGGTTAGCAGTTTCTTTGCAAATGCCAGATGATTTAATAGTGTGTCCTGGCTTTCTGCCTGAATTAGACAATCGTCCAGGTATGGGTATATTTGAATATTTCTTTGCCTGCAAAATGCAATGACTGGAGCTATGCACTTTGTGAATACCCTGGGCACAGTAGATAAGACAAAGGTCAGTGCAGAGAACTGATAGTGCATGTGGCCTGCTCTGAAGCACAGGTATTTTCTGCAAGATTCCCTTACTGGCATGTGCAGGTAAGCTTCCTTTAAATCCAATGTTGCCAACCAGGCATTTTTGCCTAGCATGGGAAGCAGTTGATGAAGAGTTAGCATTTTGAATTTTGGGATTACCAAAAAGGTGTTTAGGATAGACAGGTCCAGGATAGGACGCCAAGAGTTTCTTTTCTGAGTACCAGGAAAAGTCTTGAGTAAAAACCTTGTCCTCATTCTTCTTTTGGGACAGGTTGAATAGCCCTGATACTTAGAAGAGAGAGAACCTGCTGTTGAGCCTCTGCACACTGATTTGGGGGTAGTTCTGGCCAACCGTTTGGGGATGGTAAGGTGTGGAATTGGAATCTGTATCCTTGGGAAACTATATTTAAAACCCATTTGTCTTGGGTAATGAGTTCCCAATTTTTTGCATGAAGGGCGATCTTTCCCCCTAAAGGAGCAGTCAGATGAGCAGGGCTTAGAAGGTGTAAGGGTAAGTCATTGTGACAGTTTACCGTAGGAGGGTGTCTTACTACTTCCAGCTTTGGAAGTGAGAGCCCCCCACTGCTTAGGCCTGTGAGTACCTTGAGACTTAAGCCTGGGTGGTCTGCTGGTCCTGGGTTTGGACTGAGAACACCTGGACAGAGACAGGAAAGGACCAATTCTTAGAAGGCCAATGCCTACTAAATCTGGGAGGTTGTACTTGCAGGAAATCTTTAACAGTTTGCATTGATTTAGCTTTTTCCTCCATCTTTTAAGTACTTCTTCTGCTTTGTTGCCAAACATGTGGTCTTGGTTTAAGGGAGCATCCAGTAATTTAGCTTTAACATGATCTGGCAAAGTTTGCTTCTTAAGTCAAGCATGCCTTCTAAGTACAGACCCAGTGACAGTAGCCCAGCAAGATGCCTCTAAGGAGTCAAAACCACTTTGCAAAGTATGTTTACCAACTTGCTCATCAGAATGCATTAAATCCTTAATTCTTTATTTTCAGCACAGTCAGGAATCAACATCATTTTCTGTTTAAATAATCCAATAATATGCTGCTGATACTTTAAAATATGAAACTGGCAGTTTAAGGCCCTAATGGCCAAATTATCAGAAGTGTATACCTTCTTACCCCATCTGTCCAGGGCCCTGGAATCTCTATCAGAGGGGGTAGGGTTTTTGGCAGTAGTAGCCTTAATGCCTTTGGGTCCCTGTGAAATGGTCTCTGGATCCGCAGTAGGATTCTTAAAGAGGAACTTATCAAAGTCAGTTACTCTGTAATGCCTGTCAGGTTTCCTGGGAGCTGGAGGTAAAGTTTCTGGGGCCAGGCTACATTCCAAGAAGGTATCATCTACAATGTCCAGTACAGGAGGAATAGCTAAAGGCCTGTGTTGAGGTAGGAGTAAGAATTCTCTAAGCCTCTTTTTGGAGTCAGAGTAATCCTGGCTTTCCCAGTGGAAATGCTCCCAAAGAGTATGCAAAGTTTCACCAAAAGAGAAATCTTCTGTAGGGGAAGCAGAGGGAATAGAGTCCTCTGCATCAGAATCCTCATAGGTAGATAAGGGCAAATCCTGGTCATCAGAAGAAACAGAAATTTCAGAATCCTGATCAGAAGAATCAGAAGGAAAATCAGTTCTAGGTCTCTTAGAGGGAGAAGGCTGGCTTTCCCTGATTAAAGTAATAAGGTCTTCAGCCATTCTTATTGTGATGACCGTGCCCTGGCCCAGCAATCAAGGAGCCTCAATCCTCACCACTAAAACCAGGGAGGTAGTCTCCTAGAAGAGGAAAGGATAACAAATGCTCACAGTAAAGTACAATTTCCCTTAAGTGCACACAGAGATCACAGTCAGTCTGGGGCTGGTTGCTCCCTTGCTCTCCAGGTCCCCAATAAGACTCCCCACTGGCACAGCTATAGGGTCCAGCTCTCAGCCTAGCTGGCAAGCTAACCTCCAGTACCCTCTCTGTCCAACCAGTGCTTCGTGTCCCTGCCCAGGTATCTGACACACCACCCACACTTTGAGATAAGTATACAACTTCACAGACTCTCCTGGGAAAGGCTGACACAGATTCTCTAGCTGTGCCCCTTTACCCAGACTATACAGTAGTAATTTCTGCCACCACCAGCTAATATTATCAGCCACCCAAAGACCGTTGAAAAGGTGTCCAATTATTACTGTGCAATATTATTATCCAGTCGGTAATGTGACTATTCAATCTAAGGCTTGTTGGAGTAGCTTATTACAGTAACCTCTATAAATATGCAGTGTACTCTAGAACCTACTTCTCTACACAAACCAGTCACAGGTAAAGGTTTTTTAAATATTTAATAATAAATAATTAAAACACAAAACAATACTACTACACCACAGAGATATCTAAGAGTTCAGAGATCACACAGAAACTTAAAACAATGCAGTTGGACAGGTCTGATGTCAAAGAAAAACACTTAATCTAACTTTCTAATCTGTAGCTATTCTTAAGAGAAAACACAGTGATATAATCCTACTTACATACATACAGAGCATAATAAGCAGTGCTGGGGTGATGGTCCAAGACAAATGCTTTCAGTCTCTCACTGAACAACATTTTTTAAAACACAAACAAACAATTCTGCTAAGGCTCTCCCAAATTACATCATTTTGACACTTAGGTTTTCTCAGTATTCACATTACATCATCTTGACACTTAGTCTGGAGTTCACAGGCAAACAAACTGCATTATTTAGCAGGCTAACACCTTCTCAGGAAACTACAACAATAAAAGACATTTCAAAGGTATACTCTAACAATTATTCCTTAAGTTAGACAATAGACAGAATGTGTTCAGCCAGTCACTTCGGCAACATTTTGTTGATAACTGTAACTTCAAAGAACATTTGAAATGCTTGGTTTGGTTTTCCTTACAGCAGATGGTAATGTTGCAACAATCTTGAAGTTCACATTTTACAGTGTTTTCTTTCATTTAAAAACACAAGCCTGTATTTTACATTTACTTATACAAATGATAGAATTATGTATCAAATTCTATTTAACTAGGCTGGCAGTCTTTGCCCATCTTTCCCCAATCTTCACACTTATCATTGTTTTTTTAGGCATATGGGCCTGACTATGCAGTCTGGCCATTGACTTTCTAGGCATGGATCGAGTTTTTGGCCTTGAAAAAGAAGATGGAGTTGGTTTGATATGCAAGTCAGTAGTCCTGAATACACCCTCAGAAGCCGGTGCCTGCACAGCGGCTCCAGACCCATCCAAGGTAGAGACATCCGCAGGTTCCATAGTCGAAGAAACATCTTGCGGCATACCAGACACTGAATGGGTCTCAGCAGAGGCCTGTGACTCTGAAGTAGCGGGTATCAGGGGCTGCAAAAGCGCCTCACTGAATACCGGTGAACAGGCGACTAGCTTAACGGAAGCGCCGTCGGCAGCTTTGGACCTGTGCAGTCTGTCTCTGTCTTTATCTTTACATTTTTTCAGAATGTCGGTAGTCGGATGGCTTACAGAAGCAATTTCTGGATAATTGAACCAAGTACCAAAATAGTTTGATGCAAAAATGAACCGACGACGAATAGTTCGAGGATTGAATAAGGCACAAAACCGACAGCGAGGGACATCGTGGTCTGGGCCTAAGCAAGGAATGCAGTATGAATGAAAATCTTTATGAGGTATTTGCTTTCCACAAGTAATATAATTGTTAATTTTTACTGACATCAGTTTAGATCAAGAAAAAGGATCCCCGATGGGGTACTTAGCTTTTTTGAAGACTTTGGGTTCTGAAACTCGAAAATGAAAATTTCAGGAGTCGGCCTAGCGGCACTTGCGAGCTGCTTCTGCTTTGGGCACCGCACGGCAAGAAAGAATGTTGTAATAGTGTCAGCTGCATGCTTTATACCCCTAACTACCTGACGTCATGGAAGATGAGGCTACAACCGACGCAGGACCCAAGACTTTGATAATCAGGCCGACTGAGGGCTACCTGCAAGCAGATAACCCAAATGTAATGAATGCAACAGTGAAACACGAAGAACATCAGAGTGAGATGTATGTGCATAATAATAATGTGGAATCTGGTAATATGCGTGGCAACATTCAGGTAGTGTTAACAAACATTCCCCCCCCACAGGTCTGTCAGATATGAAAACTGTGCCTTGAAATAAAAGACTGAAATCCTGGACAGGTACTGTTTATTTTGGTATTGTATGACAGTGTTAGTGTTACAGTATCTCTAAATAATAAGGTATTACTCATCACTGTCATCCACACAGTGCTACATAATAAAACTGTCTAGGAAACCCTGTATGAGTATTGTAATTACAAGGTCAGATTGTAAAACCACGGGAGACTTATAGACAGAAATCAGAGAAAAAATACACAGCGATATCTATTTAGCACACTCAACTGTGATGTACACTGTTTTATTTTTAGCAGACACAGCCATGGTTCAAATCCTGGGAGTGGTAGTAAGCTGTATGCAGAATCATACTCCTCAACTGTACAGATCTGTCCAGAATGTCCAGATAATTGGCCCATATCTGCTGCCTGTTACCCTGTCCCCCTGGCATATCAGCGTGATGATCTCTGACATTTAGGCAGTATTTAATGTCATATAACTGACTGTCAGGCCTGTAAATATTTGGAAAATGTATATGAAAACAAACCTGTCATTGTAGCAACTCACCAAAGGTTTATGAGGGCAATAGTCAAAATATGCCCCAGTTTCATCTGCATGTTGTCAAGACATGAATGAAACACCAAATTGGGGTGCGTTCTAGACTAGCAGGTTACAGTTTCCAAGTGTGATAGCAAAATAATGAAGTAAGATGCCAAGAATATCAAAAGTTCCACTTTTTATTTTAAGCTCTAAAACTCAGGCTTTTCGTCAGCAACACGCCGACTTCTTCAGAAATAACGTAAAACAGTTTGAACTCAACCACATGATTTAAATACAGTCTTTGAAAGTCACCTGGTTCACCTCATTCACTCAAACCATTCAACTTATATTTGATCCCACATTCATAACTCTGATTTAAATGCTCATTTTTAAAAACCTTCATACACAATATCAAGAACGCTAGTTATATCGTAACCCATGTGTACTGATAATAACCAATGCAGATTGACAAAACAATTCTACACAGTGTCATATACCGCAAAAATAAAAACATGTTGGTTCACATGGGTTATGCGTTAAAAATACAGTTTGTAAGCCATCTAATAAAACTTGCCCTAGCCAGCAATTTGGTTTAAATCACAACTGGTGTATTCATAAATAACATATTGGTCTTGGCCGATGTAACATTTTGCTGCCATATTGAATATTCACAATTAGATAAATAAGTATAGAATGGTAAACAATCTGATAAAACTTTCCCTGATCAGCAATTCAATTTAATTCACAACTGACATATTAATGAATAAGCCATATAAATCTTGACCGATACTACGGCTACTGCCAAGAAAATATTAAATAACGGACTTTACCGGTGTGACACTTTGCTGTCTTGGAAACACTGTTAGGTAGAGATATTATCCCCTCCCCTTATTTAAAGACACAGTACCATGGCTAGAAAGTAAGTAAATAAATGACCATTTCAAAACTGTTAAATACTTCCTCAATAGTAGCAACTGTAAAAGTTTTCAAAAAGGTGAACACCCGTTAAACTGATTTTTAAAACTATCTAACCGTTACTAAATGGATTTTATTTGGTTTTATAAGTAGTTTAGCACGGGTAGGTTATTTTGATAATCATTAATTTGTTATTAGTTCCATAGTTTTTTCAGTTAAATTGTTCTTATGTGTATTTGTTTGATAAGCATTTTTTGTCAACATTACTAAATACTTTTTGGCTGTTACTGTGTGGGTAGATGATGGGTTTCTTCACCTAGATGGAATGGGCGGAATAAGTTTAACGGGTGTTCAGCCCTTTTGAAAATTTTGAATTAAATTGAATTGCTGATCAGGGTAAGTTGTATCAGATTGTTTACCATTCTATACTTATTTATCTAATTGTGAATATTTAATATGGCAGCAAAATGTTACATCAGCCAAGACCGATATGTTATTTATGAATACACCAGTTGTGATTTAAACCGAATTGCCGGCTAGGGCAAGTTTTATTAGATGGCTTACAAACTGTATTTTTAACGCATAACCCATGTGAACCAACATGTTTTTATTTTTACGATATATGACACCGTGTAGAATTGTTTTGTCAATCTGCATTGGTTATTATCAGTACACATGGGTTATGATATAACTAGCGTTCTTGATATTGTATATGAAGGTTTTTAAAAATGAGCATTTACATCAGATTTATGAATGTGGGATCAAATATAAGTTGAATCGTTTGAGTGAATGAGGTGAACCAGGTGACTTTCAAAGGCTGTATTTAAATCATGTGGTTGAGTTTAAACTGTTTTACGTTATTTCTGAAGAAGTCGGCGTGTTGCTGACGAAAAGCCTGAGTTTTAGAGCTTAAAATAAAATACTGGAACTTTTGATATTCTTGGCATCTTACTTCATTATTTTGCTATCACGCTTGGAAACTGTAACCTGCTAGTCTGGAACGCACCCAATTTGGTGTTTCATTTTTGTTTTTTCAGTTTACTTGGTTTGTGTTGTCAAGACATGCCCAGAGTGTGCGTAATAAGAGATGGAGAGGTATGTGCATAACATCAACCTGGAATCTGGGAATATGCATAGAAACAGTCAGGTAGTGTTAAAAAACAATGCCTCCACAGGTATACCAGGTAAGAGGTGTATACTGCAGGTAAAACACAGTTCATGCATATAATTGTCTACAACCATACCACTGTCCAAACTAAGGCCATAGGGTAGTGTAATAGGTTCATAGGTTAGTGCTAGGCTAACTGCCCTTGTGAGCTATTGTAAGCCTAGCCAATTATCCTTGGTGAGTCTCAAACCCTGCACCTTGTGTTTGTAAGGCAAACACCTTAACCATTAGGCCACCCTTTCAACCCTGTAAGGTACAGATCACAGCACTGACTAAGAAGGTAATGAGAACCACAGGGATATACAAGTTGTTAATTGAAATATTTCTCCCCCCTCCACCATATCTGCAACAATAAACTAAATACACAACACAATCAGTATGTGTACAACTAAATCTACTGTTGGAACATATGTCCTATTGTTTCATAAATATTGAAATTTGTTTCTATGCATGTGCCATGTTGAAATACTCCCACATTGGTGGCTTGCTGCCATCAATGTACCTGCATGCTGTTGTAATGGCCACTGTGGTTCCATATATGCATGCGTTTTGTTAGCTAAGCAACTGGTCCATATCTGGTGTTTTGGATTAATGGGAATATCTATGCATGCTGTTATACCTAATCCTGGAATGTGTTAACTATTACTAAACCAGATATGTTTTAAAAGTGAAACACCATAGCACGTTTGGGAAGAATGGTCCTAGTGGACCAACGTCTCCCACCTCATCTAGTCATGGCTCGGGGCACCAGCACATCTGTGGCCCACCCCAGGACCTCCTCGTCCGCTAGTCCTCCACCACCTTTGGGTGGAACTGCTTCTGGGTATGGGGCTCACCCCCCCCGGGAGCAGATGCGGACAGGATACCGTCACCCATTGTCAGGTCCGGGGTCTGATGCAAAGTGAGCTCCACATGGAGTTTGGAGATCTGCTATGCCAGCTAGAGGGCTGCGTGGTGCAACTAGAGGGTCAGCCTGCCCCTCCTACCCTACCCCAGCACAATCACCTTTGGAGTCGTGAAGCTGCAGTGGTGACTGCCCATGGGTGGGGACCTCAGTCCCACTGTTTCCACTAGGGGGGCTCATGGGCTTTCGACTTCCAAACTCTCCTTCTCATTCAAGGTGTTTACCCCCCACATGTGTCATATACCTCCCCTGTATACTGTCTTGTCTGTCTTGTTTGTTATCCTACCAAACCTACTCCCTAAATATACCTATATCCCTCCCCAACATCCCACTCTCACCTTAAAAAAATGGCAATCTGTTCCCAAAAAAAATCTCACCCCATACATATCTGTCCATTTCACACATGTCCACTGCACACATGTGATCTGGTCTAATTAGCTTCACAACATATTTTTGTTGTCCTCACCCCCCTCTCTCAGGGGTATGAGTGTCCAAATCTACCTCCAGGTCAGTGTATAAGCACAGCTGTTACTGTAGAAGAAATGAGCAGCTATGGACATTCCCTACACCAGTCCTGCACTTCCCTAGCTATTTTCCCTACTGTCTTTCCCTCTTTGTGCCACTTTTTCACCATTTTCCTATCAACCCTTTTTCTTTTAAAGAAATTAGCATGGGGGTAAGTGGGAGTAAGCACTTTTAAGCAGCAGTAAGTGGGTTTAATCCTGTTTGTGCGAGGGTAAGCAATGCGCACACAGGTTAATCAATTTTGAAGCTAACTCTCTGTAAGCATACTTAACCGGAAGTTAGCATTGCTTACCATCACGCAAACCTACTCAAACCTGCTTACAACTGCTTAAATGTGCCTTAATCAGTCTGTATCCAATGGCCCTTGTTCTGCCCAGCAACAAAACAATTAGCCTTTGCAAGTCTCGAACCCTGCACACCATAGCCCTAGTCATTTACCACTAAGCAATGTTAGACATACATAACTCTGATGTGTTCACAAACATATCATCCAGCACATCATTCAACAGTACAGGGAATGCATTTATACATGTAGATGTGTGTGTGTGTGTGTGTGTGTGTGTGTGTGTGTGTGTGTGTGTGTGTGTGTGTGTGTGTGTGTGTGTGTGTGTGTGTGTGTGTGTGTGTGTGTATATATATATATACACACACACACACACACACACACACACACACACACACACACACACACACATATATATATATATATATATATATATATACATAAGTACACATGTATAGGTATATAGTTCTACATATATATTTATATATATATATATATATATATATATATATATATATATATATATATATATATGTATATATATATATATATATATATATATATATATATATATATATATATATATATATATATATATATAAAAACATATATATATATATATATATATATATATATATATATGTATATACAGATATATATATCTATAGATATAAAAGAGAACACAAGAAATACATATATGACCAAAGGCAACGTTAATGGGGATGAGGGAGCCCAAGCTAAGTACCTCTTGTAATTACTCATATCATCCCCTCCCCCACAGCCAAACAGATCTGCCTTGTAACACAATACCAACACTTGCAAATCCCATACCCAGGACCCTACACAACACAGCCACAAGAAGTTAACAGTAATCCATCCCACCTTTATGATGTCAGGATGGTATCAATAACATATCATGCAGTACAGTCTGGCTACCATAGCGAATGTACAATGTGGAAGCAATAAACATTCCAATGATACATACATATATATATATATATATATATATATATATATATATATATATATATATATATAGTATATACACATGCACAGACATATACATATATTACTATGTATAGATATGTATAGGAAGATACATATTTAGAGGGTGCATGGCATATTGAACAGCCAGTATTCCTACAGTTGCCACTGTTTAAAATGGACAGTGTATGATTCACTCATACAAAAGACAATTATTGCATGAACTATATACCCACAGAGAAGTCAAAGGATATGACACCACACACAAGGTTTGCATACATAAGAAATGTTTATTTGTGTACTATTACAGTTGTATATGCCATGTCATATAGCTGTTAGGTGTTTGAAATACATACTAACTGAGTAATGCAACTTATTTTGTGACTGTAGTAGCCCTTATCATATAGGAGCCATGCTCAGGAAGTCTGGACAAACCCACAAAACTCCGGGACAAGTAAGTATTATGGTGGAATGCGTGTGTGTGTGTGTGTGTGTGTGTGTGTGTGTGTGTGTGTGTGTGTGTGTGTGTGTGTGTATCTGTGTACTGTTAAGCAATGATGTACAAGTCTTACAGTGCGTTTCTTGTTTTCCCCTCACAGGTGGCAAGGTGGGTCAGGGACCCTCCTGCAGGCAATCTGATGTTGGCGTCCATACAGACACTGAAAATGGTGATAGGTATGTTGAGGCACAGGCGGGGTTGTCAGAGGCTGAAACTGAGCCATCATTTGACATCCCTCTGTTATCCACCTCATTCCCACATCCACAGTCACAGTAAATATACATACCCCATCACCAGTGGCCATAGCAGAGGGACAGTTGGCAGTTGGTGGCAGTGCACAGGACAGTGTGGTATCTATGGCATATGTGTGTGGACACAGCAGCCATAGCCAGATGTCCGGTAGGGTACCACATAGGCAGATGTACAGGGGTGCTCATTGGAGGGCTGCTGGTCAACGTGCCCCTGGCAGAAGTGCCACATCTGGTACCACCAGACGCATGTTTCAGGCTGTCATGGAGGTGCAGGCACATGCAGAACGGTACACCAGACAGGCTCTGAGGCTGCAGAGGGCTACTCTTTCAGCTGTTACTGACAACATCCGTGATCTTGCAGGTGCCCTCCATTATTATGCAGAGGTCATGGATAGATGGTGGGATGAGATGGTGGGATTCCTCAACTGCGGATTGTCCGTGCTCGAGCATGTGTAGGAGTGGTATGACAGCCACATGGACATAGGCCAGCAACACCAACAGCTGGAGGTCGACGTGGATGTGCAAGAACACCAAGCTGCTACCGTAGTGGCAGTACCAGCCCCAGCACTTCAGGGGACACTGTCCACACCACATCACAGTAGGCCATGTGCACGTGGCCCTGGCCAGTCGCAGAAGGGACCTGATTCCAGCAGACATATGTTATCATCAGGGGGGGAGTACCATACTGTGGCTTGTACCTGGAAGTGCCTGTGGAACCCCTGGCAGGCACAGTTCTCATGTCCGTGGCCAGAAGCAGTGAATTGCACACCCTGCCAGGTATGGTCTGCAGCTGTCCAACAAACACCAATATAGGGCAGCCACATGGCAGAACTGTGTGCATGCATACTCAGACACAATACAAACACAGCTAGGGCAACCCCATACCGACACACACCACATCACCACGGCCATATCAATAATTAAAACCCCTCACTCACACACATGGTGTCAAATGTATGGCTCATCCTAGGTCTCTGGCAAACCAACAACACACCCTGTGCATATAATGATACCTGTGCCACATCCCTGTCATCCATAACATCAATGCATGGACAGGCTAATATTGTTCTGATGCACACAGTGACTGTACTACATTGTACCAATGTACTGCTGTGTAACATGTTGTCAGAAGTAAAGTTTAATGCTTACATGTCTGGAAGTGTAGCTGTCCAGCCATGATGCATTATAGCTATTATTAACACTGAGTGATTGTGGTCTCCATAATGTTATCCATTTGTGTTGTAGGTGTCAATGTGTTAGCAGGAGGATGGTCTGCTGCCATATCCTACAAGGGGTATGGCACTGTGGTGACACCTTGGCTGTGTCATATCACAGGTACAGGTGAACACATGTCACAGGTCTGTATAACAATTACTGCCTGTGCCACATGGCTGAGAGGTCTGGGGGTGGTCTATACAGGTGAGTGCATGGTGGCTGCTGTTAGCAGCCCTTCTACAGTGGACAATAGTAAGTGTACTGGGTGGTACACACCACTTGTTTGTGTATAACACACACAGACGCTTTGGTGTTGATGTACTACACAGAAAATACTGTACACATGGATGTATGTACCTATGCAAAGAACCCATTGTAACCTATGTAATTCCACCAAGCCAGAATAGGCACAATGACACATTGAGGAGTAAGCAGTCTGCTAGTTTAATATAATTGACGATGGTACTGTCAGGGTATATGTCCCCTTTCCCAATGTAGTGTAATCCTCAACTCAGTAAACATATGTGTGCTGGTATGGGTGGCACACCCCTACGCTTTGGAGGGTGAGAGGTGCTGTAGAACCACAGATAGTGTGATAGACAACTACCTAACCTGTTAACATGAACCGTACAGTATTATGGCCAGCTAAGTGGGGGGATACACTCAACAGTAACTGCATTGATACCAGCAGTGTCCACAAAAGCCACACATGGCTATATATACCAACCCCAGTATTGCTGCACACCTACACAGTGGGGAAGAGGGCATTTATACATCTAACACTAGTTGTGATGGAATGTATGTCCACAGGATGATACCTGTGAAATGTTAGCATATGCCAGGCAGTTCTTGGATATATGACCTCCTGGGACATGTATATTCTGCAAACTGAAGTAGATTCCTCCACATACATGCACACTTTTACTTGGCAACACTGGGACTAGATCCCTACCTAGGTATGTAGTGCTACTGATGTGTGGGGCTTTAATTGCACACACCATGCAGCTTTTAGGATGAGGTGTGTTCCAGGTTACATGTTACATGAAGAACATCTCCAGGCATGCACAGTATGGTAATGGGGGATGTACTGGTTGTTTATGGACAATACATAGTGTGACATACCGTCATATACACATTGACAAACACATAACAGTCAGACACACATCTGAGAGACCTGGGCCTATCAGTGCTAACTACCTTGTCAGTGTGTCCATTGTGTTCCAGGTAGGATGCACACAGCACATACATAACTGGGCTGGATAGTGTTATCAGTTACCTGTATGGTTGATGGTGGCAGTGGTCCCCATACAGTGGAACATGGGACATGTACTGGGGGTACCATGGTGTAATGACAGTATATCCAGCACCCACACTCCACTGTGGATATTGTATACACTGAAACCCATGATAACACTCTGACATACCCACCATCACACATTGACCAGGACTGCAATACAACCCCCTGTCCAGCCCAAGAGTGCTACTACAGGGATAGGCATCTAATGCACATGCCACAGGCATAGTAGGGTGATGCATTGTCATGCCTCTCCTACAGTCTACAACATCACTATCCCTAATACTGTGTGGCAATGCATATTCTAATACGAGAATGTGGCCTCAGAATGCTGTACCCTACATATATACACACATGCACACATACACACACTTGCCAGAACTCAGTGGGTATCCCATGCCTATCAACCCATTTGTATACAGTATTGTTCTGGTGCTGCAAGGCCCAGGTAGCCCTTAGGGAGTAGAGCATAACAAGGTACATGTAATGTCAAGTACAGCAGCCACATCTAACTATGGCAATGGGGGGGTGTGGTGGGCATGAAGGGCCTCAGGGTATTCCCAACTACAGGTCTGCAAACACACAGATACTGATATTCTCAGTAATGCACACATACACATTTGTCAGTAGTGGGGTGCATCGGTGCAGGTATTCATAGGTGTGTACCAGGCTATTGTCCATGGAGAGATGGGAAGTAGGAGATGAGTGTACAGTGGTATCATGCTACCTGCCATGTCCCAGCAGGCCATCTATCAACAGATACCACTGGGGTGATCCTCAGGGTGAGAGTGACATGCATCAGCCAATCATCTGGGTTCCTCTTTCAGAGGGTCATTGAGGTGCTCCAGTTGACATATATGCAACATGTATTACATAACATGGTCAGTGTCTGTCTTGGGGACCTGTATCCAAGCATGTTCTTTTGACTGTGGTAGTGTAGTTGAGGTATCCATGGCACGTGGTGCATACAGGGTGTAGATTCCTATCTGTGGCATTAATAACACAGCTCGGCAGAAATGTCAGTGTCAGTCAAGCATAGATTGCCTGTACATATCCAAGATAGATACCTGACATCAGCACATCTGTACAGGGGACAGACAATCATCAGCTAGCCAACTAGCTATGCATTAGGATGAATGTGTTGACAGATAGCTGTCTGACACCGATAGGTATGCCATTACTACATGACAGCAGCCCTCACTGATATGTGTTATACACACAGTAGTCTACAGTTATTTTCCACATATCAGATCATTATCCAGTAGAAAATATTTAATGAGACACAGCTCACACACCAGGAACATGACAGTGAGGACTCAGAGTCCATCTTTGCATGCATGGGTGTTTGTTTCCAGTATAGAATTTGCAATCTTCTCTTACTTGGGAAAGCACTGTCAACAGTAGTAATGTAATGATACACTGCGTTCCAGTGTGACTGCATATAACCTGGGATACTACCCATGTATGTAACAAGTTCAAATGGATAAGAGTTTTGTACAAGGCATATATACTCAAGTGTCCCAGACAGTAGACTCACAACCCTTGCTACTGTAATGACAGCACATAGATGCATGTTATGTACATTGTATTACATACACGCATTAAAGATGTCATTACCCTGCTATGTTATCAGACTGGAATGTCAGCACTGGTTACCAAGGCTGAGACATACTTAGCAGGTGTCAGCACTGCTACAACATTACAACTAAGCACATTTGCTCACTGGTACGCAAAGCCTACACGGTGTAAGGTAAGCGCCCATACATTTAACCATACGTTAGCACTGCTTAGCTTCACGCAAACCCATGCAAACGAGCTTAAAGCTGCCCAAAACTGCCTTAATCACTCTGTATCCAACAGCCCTTGTTCTTCCTAGCAACAAAATAAACAGCCCTTGCAGGTCTTTAACCCAGGACCCCATACACTATAGTCACAGTAATTAACCACTAAGCCATGACAGCTGAGAAGACAGTTGTTGTTTTTTCAATATATCTGTCAGTACACATACTGAATAGTATTGAACAATTGCTGTGACTTTTACAATTGTGTAGTACTTCTTAGAGATATTACTGTTGCATCATATATGTTGTTATATCTAAATATACACATCAGATAAATACGGTGTGTTACATCTGAGAAGCTATACACAACAGTAATGTTTACACATAAGGATATGACTATATATATATATATATATATATATATATATATATATATATACATATATATATATATATATATATATATATATATATATATAAAACATATGTAGATGTATGTGTACATTTACATACATATATATATTCATATATATGTATCTATATATATCTGAATATTGCATTACATATATGGCCATATATATAGATCTGTGTGTGTGTGTGTGTGTGTGTGTGTGTGTGTGTGTGTGTGTGTGTGTGTGTGTGTGTGTGTGTGTGTGTGTCTGTTATTCTAAAAGTGTATTAGTTCTGGTTTAAGCACTTGGGCTTCAGGTCAGTTATTTTACATTAAGAAGGTTCGTGGTCTGCACTCTTGTGGGAGGAGAGGCTGGACTCTGCCCTTCTGAGCTGGGAATTTCTGGTTAAAGGCTTATAGTGCCTGCATATTTGAACTGTTTCTTACTGAAATTGGTACACCTTGTCTGCTGTAACATAGACTAGATCCAGGCCTGCTGAATCTAGCTTTGTTTGTATGCTTGTTGTTTGTTTGCTTGTTATTTCCCTGAAACGCTAATTCCACCTAAAATGCGGCTTTTCAGCGCTTCTGTGGATCCCTAGTGATATCTGCATTGCTTACTGTACACTTCAATTCACTACTGTACAATTCACTAAAGCAATTATATAAGTCAGCACTAAAAAATTAAAAGAACTACACCCTCACAAACTCCCCTTGAGTACCTTGGTCCCCATTGGCCCTTTTTTACAATTATAAAGGAATTCCCAATACTATTTTAGCATGTCCAAAGGTCAGTTGTCAATCTCCTCTCCAGTCCAGCTGGTGAATTTGGGAATCTTGAGGCAATGTTACAACTGCCTCATGTACACAGACAACCCTCTCCTCCTCCCAACAAATTCCAACACATGTGAGAGATGCAACCATATAGCCAAACTGGAGGCTAAGCTCTCTCAACTCAGTACTGGTGTAACCAGTCAGGAGGAGAAGGAAACCACACTCACTACAATTCCAGTCTCACATAGACCTACCACGACAGCAAACCAAACACATAAACACACAGAAACATACTCGGAGGTCTAAATAAAAATCTGCCTAAGCAGCAGAGACCTCCAAAGCAGACACCCAAGCAACCGCTACCCCAAAACAAAACACGTGCAACACATAGCTCACAAAGCCAGTGTGCAGAACAGTCACAGCCCTTAAGGCTAAACAACACACCTGATACACTTGTAATAGGTGACTCAATCATCAGGCACACTGACGTCCTGCTCACCAGGCTGAACAAGGAGAAGGTCACGGTGAGCTGCCTGTCGGCACTAGGATCCGCCACATAACACAAGCACTCAGGTCATTCCAAGGCAAGTACAAATATGACTCAGTCATTGTCCATGCCGGTGTGAATGACCTGAGACGTACCTCCCTGGACTACATGAAAAGAGACATAGAGGAGCTCTCTGAGCATGTAGCCCAGGCCAGTATGACCCTGACCTTGAGTAATATCTTACCCTCACCAAGAATGATGCCACAATATGAAGATAAGATGATCAATTTCAACAACTGGCTTAAGTATTGGTGTCATTCAAAGGGGATCCAATGCCTGTCAGCCTGGGATGGCATGCTCGACAAGCCACGATGCTTCGCTAGGGACGGCTTGCACCTGTCACCCCTGGGCTTTCAGATATTGGCAAAGGCTCTTGCTACGTCAGCAGAACAAGCAGCAAAAAATCCAATGTTAAGTGTTTTATTAACATCCACTTTTCATTCAAACAAAACTGAACTTCTTCAGGCAAACATCAAAAGGTAGCAAATGTAAAAAAACTCCTTAAATACACAATTAACAATGCATGATACATTTGAATGGACCAACCAAATGGTTAAAACTCACTGACATCAATGTGTGGGAAAAAGCTGATCTCAAAACTTCTTAAAGTGCTACTGCATACAAAAGTCGAATCTATGAAAAATGTGTTTTAAAAACAAAACAAAATGGAAATATATATAAACATAAAATGTTTAAAATGTTTGAAACCAAAAAACATATATAAAACCTTTTTGATGACAAAAGGTAAAAAGTAAAAAATAATAAATGAAAAGTAGTAATAATAAAATTACCTCTGCATACTTCTAAGTTTCAAAATGCAAGCTAAACTTACTCTGTCATTGAGACCTGGAAGTCTATATGAAAAGAGTTTCAACTGCCAAATCACTTCTAGGCGCTCTAATAATAGTTGGAAAGGACCCCCCCTGTTGTCAAAGGAAACCTGTCCTAACACCCTAAAAGTAAAACTGTGCTGAGGGTGGTCATTAACATGTTTCGCCAAAGCATTTTCACACTTGTTTTTCCTAATACAGTATAAATGCTCGTAGATTCTTTCATTAAAACCTCTGTTAGTCTTGCCCACATAAAACACTGGGCAAGATTGGCAGCAAGCCAAATAAACAACTGATCGAGATTTACAGTTGAAACTACCAACAGTGGAGAAAGAAGACCCAGCAATTTTAAACCTCGAACCAGTGGCAATATGCCTACACATGTTACAACTCTCACATTTGAAAGTGCCCTCTACACTAACACGAGTGTCCTTTTTTGTTTCTAATATCCATTTGAGGTTGTCACCCCTCCTATATATAAACCTAGGCAAAGTACCAAACCTGGCTTGTAAGGCATCATCACACAAGAAAATACTCCAGTTATTGACAACCACCTCCTTAATTAGGTGACTCTCAGCACTGTAATTGGTGAAGAAAGAGATATTTCTTGCTGTCTAAAAAGACTTCAGGCATAACTGGAGATAGATGTTCTAGTGAACAACTTGTGAATGAACTGCTTTGTAAAATAGGTTTATAAACACCCCCATACCTTTTAGTCTGGACCTCAGTAACCAAGTCATGAATAAACTTGTCTGGGTAACCTCTGTGTAGAAACAATCCCTTAATAAACTCACATTCTTCTAAAAAGGATTCATCGTCAGTTACCATTCGAGCAGCACGCACAAGTTGCCCCTTAACTACCCCTCTTTTCTGGTGCCCAGGATGGGCACTAGTAAAGTGTAACATGGTGTGAGAGTAGGAACTTTTCCAAAATATTTTAGCCTTAAAGCTACCACCAGAAATGTCTTTATATAAGTCTACATCCAGATAAGAAATTCTAGAATCAGACTCTACAAATGTGAAGTTCAAAAAAGACGTGCTGGAGTTGAAATAGTCCATGAAGGTTCTCACATCATTAATTGAACCTTCCGTCATTATAAAGATGTCATCCAAAAATCTAGTGCAAAAATCGATTTTGAACTGACCGTTGTAATTGCCAAGCACATATCTGTGTTCCCATTCAGCCATAACAATGTTGGCAAAATTGGCCCCTACTGGTGAGCCCATGGCTACACCAGTCTTCTGTAAATATATCTCTCCCCCAAATGTTACAAAGTTGTACCTCAAAATGACATCTAACAGTTCCTGCACCAATCTAATTTCTACACTGCTAGCATTGTGATGCAATAAACGGTCAGTGACCCAGTCTATCCCTGTGGCATGAGGAATAGACGTATAGAGGTCTTCTACGTCTATTGTCAAAAATCTATGACCTCTCTTGAATTCTAAAGCACCTATGGCTTTCAAAAAAGCCCAAGAATCTCTACAAATGTGTGTTTCCTTTTCAACATATTTTTTCAATATGTTGTCCACATACTTGGCTATTGGGTAAGTGATTGAACCCCTAGCGTTAACAAATAGCCTCATGGGGGGTTTGTACACATCTTTATGGATCTTGGGCAATCCGAAAACTGTTGAAATCTTAGGAAACGAAACAGTCAAATATTTCAACACATCTTGTTCTATAACATTTTCTAAAAACAAATCATTCAAGAAAACATGGATGTACCTATACGCTGCATTCAATTCATTAAGGCTAGATAATGTATAAGCATCCTGCAATATCATGTGGATGAGGCAGTTTTCATAATGATAAGTGTCCATTAGTACTAAACCACCCCCCTTGTCCAGTTTGAGGATCCTGACAGGTAAACTTTTTAAAGTGTCCAACAAGTCTACTTCGTCATCAGTCAAGTTTTTGTTCGAAAGTGTCCTAGAACAGTTAACCAATTTCTAATTTCAATTTCACACAAATGTTCAAATAAAAAAGTAAAGGGTGGATAGGGGGGTTGAATGTACTTGGGACTCTCAAAGTTTTTTTGTCTAAAGCAGTGTTACCAAAAATTAACAATAAATTCAACCTACATATAAACAACTTCAAATCAAGTAATGTGTATGCCAGTTTAAAATGTCTCCATGGAACAAAAGTAAGACCTTTTGAAAATAAATCAGACATCTCCATAGTGATTGTGAAACTCGAATAGTTATAAACAAAAAAGTCTCCAAAACTGTTACTGATAATGTCAGGATTTGTCCTTCTTGTTACTTCAGAAATGGCTTCTTGCTGTTGTTCCTGTAATGACTGGACCTGATCATCACCAACATGGGGACTCTATGCTCCAGACCAGAAGTGTATCCCTCACTGGTAAGATCAGACCATAAACTAATCTCACTGGATATTCACATCCCGACCCCACCCCCTGCCCAGAAAACCACAGTGAAAAACTTCTCTAAAGAAAATTTCACACTCCTCAAAACCGAGGTGGAATCCTTCAAAGCCCCCGGGCCTGTGGAAAATACAGCCCAGACCGCAAAATCCTTTATAAACGCATTCTATGAACACCTTCAGGAATGCATAGATCATGCAATCCCAAATAAAACCAAGACCCAATCCTCCAAAGGCAGACATCCTGTCTGGTGGACCCCAGCCATAAAAAAACTATACAATAGAAGGAGGAAGCTACTACGATAGTGCAAAATCCCAAAAGGGAAGGCATCTCTGATCAGTATTAGCAAAAAACTACGGGCACTCATAAAATCGTCTAAGGCCAGCTTCGAGAGAAAAAGTGCACAGGACACTAAGGATAATCACAAGGCTTTCTTTAGTTATGTTAGGAACCTGGGTGGGAATTCCCAGATATGCTCAGAATTAGTCCAAAATGACAAAAAAATACACCGAACCCACAGACATTGCCAACATCCTAGCTGACAGGTTCAGCAAACTCCCCATCAAAAGGGCAAATATCTATCCCAGCAGAGTGCTGCCCCCCTGACATCTCAGATTCTCAGGTAAGAGCCGCCCTCTCCAAAGCAAAAAACAAAGCATCAATGGGACCAGATGGTGTCCTGGGCTCCATCCTACATGAACTCCAAGAAGAGCTAAACCCAAACCTAAAACTACTGTTCAATCTCAGCCTTACTACAGGATATGTACCCAAAGAGTGGCGTACAGCAACAGTGGTCCCTCTCCACAAAGGTGGTGCCTCAACAGATCCTGGAAACTATCGCCCCATAAGCCTGACTAGCTTGGTCTGCAAAGCTATGGAAAGGATCATCATGGACCTCATAAATAAAGATATTGGGGACCTACAGACACTGGATCCTACCCAGTTCGGCTTTGCTAAGGGCAGATCCTGCCTCTTAAACCTGGCCAATTTCTTTGAAACAGTCACCAAGGCCATTGACGAGGGGAAGGTGGTCCACACAGCCTACCTGGACCTCGCAAAAGCCTTCGATACAATACCCCACTTGGGCATTATAGATAAGCTCACCAGCTTAAATATAAACCCCTATGTCACTAGATGGGTTGCAAACTGTCTCAAGGACAGAACCTACATGGTTAGAATTGCTGAAGTCATGTCAGACTCCAAACCAGTTACAAGTGGCATCCCACAAGGCTCAGTCCTGGGACCTCTCTTGTTCGGTATATATTTCTCGGAGGTACAGGCCAACACGGAAGGACTGTGGCTGACCAAGTTCGCAGATGACTGCAAACTGGGCGCCATAATAGACTCTCCAGCCAACACAAGCATCCTCCAAAAGGGCCTCATAGAAACAGACAACTGGTGCCAGAGCCATGGCCTCAAGCTAAACGCCAGAAAGTGTATAGTCATCCCCTTTGGCAAAAACAAAGTGCCCACAAATTACCACATAGGTGGTAATCCATTAAGTACAGAAGAAGTAATTAGGGACCTGGGGACCCAAGTTGATAGCAATCTCTCATTTGACAACCATATAGCCAAAGTGGTTAGAAAAACATTTTATATAGCCCACCTAATCATGAAGGGATTCACATCTCAATCAGGGGAGGTCATCGTGCCTCTTTACTCATCCCTCATCAGGCCCATAATTGATTACAATGCCCCTTTTGGGATGTACCTTACCAGACACCTGCAGCAACTGGAAAGACCCCAAAAGCACCTCACCAAGAGGATCAAAGGGCTCAAACAGATGCCATATGCTGCCCGGTTAAAGAAACTCCAGCTCTACTCAGTGGCATACCGTCTGCTCAGAGGCGATCTGTGCCTGATGTATAAAGCCATGTCCAACCCAGAATTAATGGACATGCTGCACCTCAGAAAATCCAAATCCCATCGAGCTATGTGCTCGAGAGACTTGAACCTCAGCAGTGAAATAAATAGGACATGCTGGAGGGACAGATTCATAACCCAGAGGTTCCCTTCACTCTGGAATAAAATCCCAGTCCAGGTTAGGCAGAGTCCCTCATTGACTCTCTTCAAGAGGAATCTTGATGAGTGGATGGGAGATCGTAGGTTTACCCCAGGTATCACTTCTGTGTCACTGTTAGAGAGAGGCACAGTATACTAACCTTGAAATAGGGCATAGCAAAATTAATTTAAAATGGGTGGCGAAAGTCAAACACACTCTGGCTAGGCTTATAAATGCCCTAGTGCATATAGCCTAGTATGAACCTATAAATATATATATATATATATATATATGTATATATATATATATATATATATATATATATATATATATATATATCATATATGTATATGTATATATATATATATATATATATATATATATTGTCTATATATGTAGATATATATATGTGTGTGTGTGTGTACATATATATATATATATATATATATATCTATATATATCTATATATATATATATATATATATATATGTATATCTGTATATGTGTGTGTATATATATATATGTATATATAGATATATTTGCGTATATATATATATATATATATATATATATATATATATATATATGTATATCCATATATGTATGTAGATATGTATATGTGCATATATCTATATAGATTATATGTGTGTATATATATCAGTCTCAACCTCTTAGTGCAAGCAAGGGTATGTCATGTAAGTATTGCAGGTATAAATGTAGACTGTTGCTACTGTAAAAAGGGGTTGTCTTAACAGACTTGTGTGTGGGAGGTCACATCTGCTTTTGACATGTACGCCATCAGTTACTGACAGACATCCTAAGGTCATCATAGTACAGTACCACAGCTATCACAGTAATGGTCCTGTGGAATACAGTAGAGATATGACCAATAAATATGGATAGTCTGACACACTCTGGTCAGTCCAAAGGTATACACAGAATCCCTTAGTGCAAGACATGTGGGCCTGATAATGTGGATGTTAACAGCCATGTAAATGGGTATATCACATAAATACTGGAATACATATGCCCACAGAGTTTATGCATTCACACACTCCTGTCTGTCCTGAAACATAATAACTGGTGGTGCAGAGGTCACATGCCTGCATACTAACCACTAGTTAGTGACATACATCTGTACAGCATCTCACTGCATTGTCAGAAATACATGACAGTTATGGTGGGCCGGCAGCAGTATATCTGACAAATATCTGGACATAACATCACACTGGGTAAGTACACTGAGCTGCTAGCCATGTCACAAAGCACTGTGCAAACTACAGGCAGACTGCCACAACACTGGCCTACATTTCCTATGTGGGAATACACATGTACCTGCAAATATAGCAGGGTCTACAGGCATGTCACAGCACAGAGTAACAGACACCTGTGTGAAAGTGCATACCCACAACCAATGTGAACACAGCCACAGCCACATATGGTACGTGTGCTTAATATTACAGTATATGGACTGTCTAATCAACACCATCCTCATATGTGCCACTCATACACTAACCCTACATATACTGGGCCACTACACAGCATAGTCCAATGCCTGACTGTGGTATGGGACATGTGTGTGTTTGGCCCCACAAACATGTAAGCTGATTGAGTATCATACACTGGAGCAGATGGTAACATCAGATAGAACAGTACCAAGAACAATGACATTTACCACAGTCTGTACACAGGCCAAGGTTCATATTTGCAATACACACACTGTTGACAATCACCATAAGTACACAGACCTCACTACTGTACACACTATGACAGAATGCCCAGGCTTTGTCCTCAAACATAAGCCCTACTATACATAAAATGTCTAGCAGTCTGATATCTCACTGGCTTGTTATCAGGTATGATGCCAATAAATAATGGTGCACTGAACATATGCGCCCCTTACTGCATGACATATGTACAAAGGTTTATGGAGTTGCGGCTGGAGGCACAAACACAAGGCCAGTATTGACATGTTGCTGTGATAACCTCATACATTTACTAGTGTAACAGGATTTGTTGTGACATATGTCCTATGAGGGATATGAAGTCAGTAACTCTCATGGCTGTCACCATGTACTGACTGCAATCTTCAGACTATGCTTCTGCAGTTCTAAGACAGGTAATCTGTGAGTAACACAAGACACATAAGACTCCAAACACTGGCCAGTCTGCAGATAACCCTATAGGTGGGTGTTTCTTCAACCACATAACACTGTCATGACAGGTATTAAATTATGTAGGCCAGCTATATCCACACAAACCCTGTTAAACCAACATTACTTCAAATGCAAAACTTACATTCTGCAGTCATGTCTGGAACATCCTCCTCCTGTTTGTTGGCCTGTCTCCACAGTGTATGTTGTTAGAGGCATATCCCACTACCATCTGTGATGCTATTTTCCAAACACCGACATGAACTCCTGCTCACAGTGAATGAAAGGGCCAACATCCACATGATGTTCCTAGTTAAAGGAGTGTGTTTCCATGCAATTGGCTATGGGAATTTTACCACAGCTGTCCCACATGCAATCGGCTAGTGGGGGACTGCAATTTGTGCAAAGGCAATCAGCTGACCATGAGCATCACTTACAAAACACAAGCTGCTGCCTAAGCAAAGCAGGTGTACTTATCCACATCCACCAGAGAGAAAGTGAGAGAGACAGACAGAGACAAAGTAAGAAAGGAAGGGGGTAGGAGAGTAAAAGCTAAGCATGTTTGTGTCACACACTTACCACTATGGGGTTTCAAACAGAGCTTACATGTTGGGGAGCTGTCCAAAGATATATTTGATGGTGAGTGACATCAGCAACAGTGATAAAAGAGGGATAAGGTAGGTGTAGTACATGTGCCTGTCCACAAGAACAGTTGTCAAGGACGACACAGCCACACTCTCTCAGGGACTCACACACATTACCACAGTTGGCAGGATCAGGATTAAAAGTCCTAACCAACTAGTTTGCCACACTACAGTAATACACAGGTATCACATGCACCACAGAGGTTATCAGGCTGATATATGGGCAAAGGGTATGTCAAGGTGTCTGATATCAGAAGGCATGCTTCAGTAGGCCAGTGGGAGGTGTAGTGAGTGTGAATGACATCCAAATCATTATACTTCACACACACACACACACACACACACACACACACACACACACACACACACACACACACACACACACATGGGTTTGCCAGTACTGACATGCATGGCTTTATTGCTTCACAGGTGTGTAGTAGTTGACTGTGCCATGAGGCTGTATAAGGCAAGGTAAAGGGTATACCTTGGCATCAGGCCACATGACAATGGTCTGCAGTGTGGTTCAGGGGTGTAGTCTCAGGATTGGCCCACACAGGTGGGTATTGTATTCATCATCCACTCATCTGGGTTACTATTGTGGGTGGCCAGTGTTGTGCAATGCTTGCCATGTATGTGTTCTATATTCCATAACAAGAATGGTGTCTGGGATGTGCAAACATCCCACATGCATGTTCTGTGACATGTGGAAGTATACCTGGGGTGTCTGGGGCATGTTGTGTAGACAGATTGTTATCATCTGATGTGCCATTCCTGACCTCATGTGGTGAGAACTGACAATGGAAATCAGGATGACCCTGCACATACATTGACAGCATGATACAGGTATTCACTGGTGTCAGTGGCATCTGTCCATTCAGGGCATGTGTATAAGCCATGGTATTTCCTTTGTGGGTTACATTTGCTGACTCTACAGTTGTTGCAGGCATCCCATGGGGAACATAGCAAAGGACCACTGTATGTAATGATTTGCCTACTGTAGGGATGGGACAGGGTGCCATGTCCTCTGTAGATCACTGCAATTACACCATGGTTACTATCTGTGGGCAATATGCAGGGAACTACCAACATAGTGGTTGTTGCCTAGCCAAGTGTGTTTGTGTATGAGACATGGATGGAGAGTGTTCTCTGGGTAATACAAGGGTTTGCTATATTGTTCCCCAATCCATGATGTCATATGAAGGGCTATGGATTGTCTGCACCAGCCTCTCTGCTGTGTGACATCTGTTGCCCTTGTAAGGTGGACATTGTGACATATAATAGGCCCATCATATAAGAAATTTGCAAAACCCACTCCACAATGAGTCCTGTTACTACACACTGACAGCTACCTCCACACAGGATACTAATGACAAACACACAGACAGAGTCTCACAGTAGCCATGTCTGGGATTAGAACTCCTGCCTAACTAGTGCATCACACTATAACATTAACCAGTTATAGTGCACGTCACAGAACTTACTGGGCTACTCTTTCCCCAAAAGTGTATTTCAAGGTGAATGACATCAGCAGGCTTGCCAAAGTAGGGCAATGAAAGTTGTAGTGACTGTGAATGGCCTCAAAAGCATTGATCCCTACACAGACAAACAAACACACACACAAAGTTTACAGTTGCCATGTCTGGGATTAGAACTCCTACCTAAGTAGTACATCACACTACAGCATTACACAGTTATAGAATGCACCACAGAGATTACTGGGATATTTCTTCCCCAAGGTGCATTTCAAAGTGAATGACATCAGCAGGCTTGCCAAGGTAGGGCAATGGAAAGTGTAGTCCATAGGTTCATAGGTTGGTGCTAGGCTATCGGCCCTAGGGTCTATAACTGTCTAGCTATGACAATTCCCTGGCTATGTCTTCCCACATTATTAACTTCCCTGGATCCCTGTCTAGCAGGGTGACTAACGTGATCCACGTGGTGAATTTCCTGTCTCCCATCCAATTGTCAAGGTTCCTTTTGAAGAGGGCCAAAGAGGCACTCTGCTTGACAAGTATGGGCAGTCTATTCCAGAGTCTGGGAGTCTCTGGGTCAGGAACCTATCCCTCCAGCATGTTTTGTTCATTGTGATGACAAGGATTGGATCCCTGGAGCATGTGGCTCTGAGGGATTGGGATTTCTTTAAGTGTAGCATGTCCAACAGCTCTGGGTTTGACATGGCATTGTATGTTAAGCAGAGATCACCTCTGAGTAGAAGATATGTGACGGAGTATAGCTGGATGATTTTCAGATGGTCAGCATAGGGCATGTGGTTTAGGCCTGTGATTCTTTTAATGAGGTATTTCTGCAGCCTTTCTAGTTGTTGCAGATGTCTTATGAGGTACATACCAAATGGGGCATTGTATTCTATACTGAGTCTACTGAGAGATGACTACAGTGGGACAATGGCCTCCTTTTTTTTGGATGAAAAGTCCTCAGTGATGAGGTGTGCCACATAAGTGGATTTCCAGACTATTGTGGTGATGTGATTATCAAAGGTGAGATCACTGTCCACCTGTGTCCCTAAGTCTCTTATCACACTTTCGGTGTTTAGTGTACTGCCACCTATGTGGCACTTCACGGGTACATGTCCCTTCCCAAATGGGAAAACTATACATTTCTTGGCATTGAGCTTGAGGCCATGGCACC
This sequence comes from Protopterus annectens, assembly GCF_019279795.1. Lineage (NCBI taxonomy): Eukaryota > Metazoa > Chordata > Ceratodontiformes > Protopteridae > Protopterus > Protopterus annectens. The sequence continues at coordinate 1,120,507,341 of NC_056732.1, read as the reverse complement.
AAGCATCACTTTCTGTAAGGTCCTTTTTACACATAATTTGGGGATTCAATATTGACTCCCAGTTTGCAGTCATCTGCGACCTTTGTTAGCCAGAGTCCTTTAGTGTTGGCCTGTACTTCAGAGTAGTAGATGCCAAACAAGAGCAGTCCCAGGACTGAACCCTGAGGTACTCCAAATGTCACTTGTCTGTGGCTGGATTTGGAGTCACCTACTTTTACAGTGTGGGTTCTGTCAGTACAGCAGTTGGCAGCCCTTCGGGTAACGTAGGGATTAATGGCCAGCTTAGTATGTTTATCTATGATTCCAGACTGGGGATGGTATTGAAGGCCTTGACAAGGTCCAGATAGGCTGTGTGAACCACCTTACCCTCATCCACAGCTCTGGACACTGATTTGAAGATGTCAGTAAGGTTCAGGAGACATGATCGGCCCTTCACAAACCCGACTTGGGTGGGGTCCAGTGTTTACAGGATGCCACTGTCTTTGTTTATAAGTTCCATGATAAAGCATTCCATGGCCTTGCAGATCAGGCCATCATACTGTTGGGGCAGTAGTTCCTAGAATCCAAGGTGGATCCCCCTTGTGGACTGGGATAAATGTAGCTGTGCGCTACACAATGGACATGAAGCCTGAGGTGTGGCTATGATTAGACATGATATGCAGGTGAGGTGCCAGTTCATTTTGTAGTTCATATAGTACACAACCTGGGATGTTGTCTGGTCCCATGGATGCTGCTTTCTTAGCTCTGGAGAGTGTGTTTTACCTGTGTGGCCATTATTACTGGAATTTGGCAATCTTTCGGTATTGAGATGGGCCCTTTAGGGGGTGGGTGCAGTTGGCACTGAATCGATCTGCCAGGATATTGGCAATATCCTTGGGATTAGTATATTTAGTACCATCCTGTTGTAGCTCAGAGCAGATCTGAGCATTGCCATTTAAAGTCCTGACATAGCTATGGTACTGCTTGCAGTTGCCTTTGGAATCTTTGGCTATATTATGTTTGTAACTAACTTTGGAAGATTTTATGAGGGATCTCAGCTTCTTACTGAGGCTGGTAAGGGAGTATTTTGGGGTCCTGGGAATTTCCTCTTTTCTGCAACACTTTCTTCCTTTTGTTGTAAAGTTTGTTTATAGCAGGAGCCACATTCTTTGATTTCCTGTCCTTGCATATTTAAACTGGTGCATGTGAAATAATTCCTGCTTTAAAACTTCAGCTTGGCCAGCTAAGAACTTGGTTATATTCAACTGGACGTATAAGAGAATTTAAGTACCTTTATCTACACTTTTTTAAAAGAAAATACAGTATTATACAGTATTTAATTTGATTTAAACTGTGTATGAAGGAGTGTTGAAGGAATTTTTAACTGAAGTTATTCTGCTCTTCAGTAACTTGAACTGAAGCTAGTGTTGGCTGAATTTTGTTATTTGCTAGTAATTACAGGTGTGGGGGTAGCCACATTCTTTGATTTCCTGTCCTTGCATATTTAAACTGGTGCATGTGAAATAATTCCTGCTTTAAAACTTCAGCTTGGCCAGCTAAGAACTTGGTTATATTCAACTGGACGTATAAGAGAATTTAAGTACCTTTATCTACACTTTTTTTTAAAAAAAATACAGTATTATACAGTATTTAATTTGATTTAAACTGTGTATGAAGGAGTGTTGAAGGAATTTTTAACTGAAGTTATTCTGCTCTTCAGTAACTTGAACTGAAGCTAGTGTTGGCTGAATTTTGTTATTTGCTAGTAATTACAGGTGTGGGGGTAGCCACATTCTTTGATTTCCTGTCCTTGCATATTTAAACTGGTGCATGTGAAATAATTCCTGCTTTAAAACTTCAGCTTGGCCAGCTAAGAACTTGGTTATATTCAACTGGACGTATAAGAGAATTTAAGTACCTTTATCTACACTTTTTAAAAAAAAAATACAGTATTATACAGTATTTAATTTGATTTAAACTGTGTATGAAGGAGTGTTGAAGGAATTTTTAACTGAAGTTATTCTGCTCTTCAGTAACTTGAACTGAAGCTAGTGTTGGCTGAATTTTGTTATTTGCTAGTAATTACAGGTGTGGGGGTAGCCACATTCTTTGATTTCCTGTCCTTGCATATTTAAACTGGTGCATGTGAAATAATTCCTGCTTTAAAACTTCAGCTTGGCCAGCTAAGAACTTGGTTATATTCAACTGGACGTATAAGAGAATTTAAGTACCTTTATCTACACTTTTTAAAAAAAATACAGTATTATACAGTATTTAATTTGATTTAAACTGTGTATGAAGGAGTGTTGAAGGAATTTTTAACTGAAGTTATTCTGCTCTTCAGTAACTTGAACTGAAGCTAGTGTTGGCTGAATTTTGTTATTTGCTAGTAATTACAGGTGTGGGGGTAGCCACATTCTTTGATTTCCTGTCCTTGCATATTTAAACTGGTGCATGTGAAATAATTCCTGCTTTAAAACTTCAGCTTGGCCAGCTAAGAACTTGGTTATATTCAACTGGACGTATAAGAGAATTTAAGTACCTTTATCTACACTTTTTTTAAAAAAATACAGTATTATACAGTATTTAATTTGATTTAAACTGTGTATGAAGGAGTGTTGAAGGAATTTTTAACTGAAGTTATTCTGCTCTTCAGTAACTTGAACTGAAGCTAGTGTTGGCTGAATTTTGTTATTTGCTAGTAATTACAGGTGTGGGGGTAGCCACATTCTTTGATTTCCTGTCCTTGCATATTTAAACTGGTGCATGTGAAATAATTCCTGCTTTAAAACTTCAGCTTGGCCAGCTAAGAACTTGGTTATATTCAACTGGACGTATAAGAGAATTTAAGTACCTTTATCTACACTTTTTAAAAAAAAAAAATACAGTATTATACAGTATTTAATTTGATTTAAACTGTGTATGAAGGAGTGTTGAAGGAATTTTTAACTGAAGTTATTCTGCTCTTCAGTAACTTGAACTGAAGCTAGTGTTGGCTGAATTTTGTTATTTGCTAGTAATTACAGGTGTGGGGGTAGCCACATTCTTTGATTTCCTGTCCTTGCATATTTAAACTGGTGCATGTGAAATAATTCCTGCTTTAAAACTTCAGCTTGGCCAGCTAAGAACTTGGTTATATTCAACTGGACGTATAAGAGAATTTAAGTACCTTTATCTACACTTTTTTAAAAAATACAGTATTATACAGTATTTAATTTGATTTAAACTGTGTATGAAGGAGTGTTGAAGGAATTTTTAACTGAAGTTATTCTGCTCTTCAGTAACTTGAACTGAAGCTAGTGTTGGCTGAATTTTGTTATTTGCTAGTAATTACAGGTGTGGGGGTAGCCACATTCTTTGATTTCCTGTCCTTGCATATTTAAACTGGTGCATGTGAAATAATTCCTGCTTTAAAACTTCAGCTTGGCCAGCTAAGAACTTGGTTATATTCAACTGGACGTATAAGAGAATTTAAGTACCTTTATCTACACTTTTTAAAAAAAATACAGTATTATACAGTATTTAATTTGATTTAAACTGTGTATGAAGGAGTGTTGAAGGAATTTTTAACTGAAGTTATTCTGCTCTTCAGTAACTTGAACTGAAGCTAGTGTTGGCTGAATTTTGTTATTTGCTAGTAATTACAGGTGTGGGGTAGCCACATTCTTTGATTTCCTGTCCTTGCATATTTAAACTGGTGCATGTGAAATAATTCCTGCTTTAAAACTTCAGCTTGGCCAGCTAAGAACTTGGTTATATTCAACTGGACGTATAAGAGAATTTAAGTACCTTTATCTACACTTTTTTTTAAAAAAAATACAGTATTATACAGTATTTAATTTGATTTAAACTGTGTATGAAGGAGTGTTGAAGGAATTTTAACTGAAGTTATTCTGCTCTTCAGTTATTCCCACCCACCCGCCCTGATTTTGTTTTGGTGTTAATCTTAGTGGCATTGAAACTGCCCGCCCCTCAGCCTGCGTCTGGGCCCATCTCATTTGCTCACTCAACTGAGTGCAGTGAGATCATATTCTGATTTCAGGCACTCCTACTGTGCACAAAGAGAGCATCTGGTAAATAGAAAAAAAAAAAAAAATTAAGCTTATTTCCTGCCTTTCTTGTTAAGTGGTACAGACTATTTGTAGGCTTCTGAGCCCCCAAGCCCTTCTGTGTTTGAGGGAAGCCTTCTAGCTTGTTTTTTTTTTTCTTATAACTAGCCAGTTTTCTAGTTTCAGCACTCAAATCTGTTTCTTTGATCTCAGCACTTGTTAAGAAAAAAAAATTCATCTGCTTTTACTGTACTTGTGTTTTTACCTACTTTTTTTTACTTTTGCATCACCTTAAAATACTCAATTGTATTTATTACTGCTTGGTGTAACTCATTCTAAGCCTTTTGGTTTAAACACTTGGGCTTCGGACCAGTTAGTTGTTTTGCACTGAGAGGGTTTGTGGTCTGCACTGTTGTGGCAGAACAGGTAGCTTACATCCTTCTAGGTTGAGAACTGCTGATTGAGGGCTCAGTGTCTGTTATTCTAAAAGTGTATTAATTCTGGTTTAAGCACTTGGGCTTTCAAGCCAGTTATTTTACATTAAGAGGGTTCATGGTCTGCACTCTTGTGGGAGGAGAGGCTGGACTCTGCCCTTCTGAGCTGGGAATTTCTGGTTAAAGGCTTATAGTGCATGCATATCTGAACTGTTTCTTACTGAAGTTGGTGCGCCTTGTTTGCTGTGGCATAGACTGGATTCAGGCCTGCTGGATCTAGCTTTGTTTGTGTAACTTGAGCACTAATCCAGACATTCTCTAAAGTATTCAATGGTATTTATTACTGCTTGGTTGTAACTTGATTAAAGTGTAGCTATCATTCAAGTCTTTTGGATTAAGCACTTGGGCTTCAGACCAGTTGTTTTACATTAGGAAGGTTTGTGGCAAGCACTGTGGTGGCAGGACAGGTAGCTTTCATCCTTCTAAGTTGGGAACTGCTGATTGAGAGCCCAGTGTCCAAGTGTATTAGTTCTGGTTTAGGCACTTGGGCTTCAGGCCAGTTATTTTACATTAAGAAGGTTCGTGGTCTGCACTCTTGTGGGAGAAGAGGCTGGACTCTGCCCTTCTGAGCTGGGAATTTCTGGTTAAAGGTTTATAGTGCCTGAATATTTGAACTGTATCTTACTGAAATTGGTTCACCTTGTTTGCTCTAGCATAGACTAGATCCAGGCCTGCTGAATCTAGCTTTGTTTATATGCTTGTTGTTTGTTTGCTTGTTATTTCCCTGGAAGCTAATTCCACCTAATACGCAACTTCTCAGTGCTTCTGTGGATCACTAGTGATATCTGCATTGCTTACTGTACTTATTTCCTTGTTTCACTTGAAAGAAAGTTACTGTTTGTCGTTTTGCATTTAGTTACTTGTAACACATTGCACTCAAATTACCTGGCACTTGCTCACTAAAGCAATTATATAAGTCAGCACTAAAATTAAAAGCACTACACCCTCACTCCCCACTGGCCCTTGTTTTCAATTAAGGATTTCCCAATATTATTCTAGCATGTCCAAAGGTCAGTTGTCAATCTCCTCTCCGGTCCAGCTGGTGAATCTGGGAATCTTGAGGCAATGTTATAACTGCCTCATGTACACAGACAACCCTCTCCTCCTCCCACATAACACAAATACTTGCGAGAGATGCAGCTATTTAGCCAAACTGGAGGCTGAGCTCTCTCAACTCAGGACTGGCAAGACCAGACAGGAGGAGAAGGCAACTACACACACCACAAAACCAGTCTCACATAATGCTACCACTCCACTGAATCAAACACATAAACACACAAAGACATACTCGGAGGCTCTGAGTAAAATTTACCTAAACAGCAGAGGCCTCCAAAGCAGACACCCAAACAACTGCTACCTCAAGACACCCCACAAGCAACACATAAACCACAAAAGCAGTGTGCAAAGCAGTCACAGCCCTTAAGGCCAAATACAACACCAAACATACTTGTCATAGGTGACTCCATAGTCAGACACACTGACGTCCCACTCACCAGGCTGAACAAGGAGAGGGTCACAGTAAGCTGCCTATCGGGCTAGAATCCGCCACATAACACAAGCACTCGGGTCACTCCACGGCAAGTACAAATATGACACAGTCATTGTCCATGCTGGTGTGAGCGACCTGAGACGTACCTCCCTGGACTACATGAAAAGAGACATAGAGGAGCTCTCTGATTATGTAGCCCAGGCAGGTATGACCCTAACCCTGAGCAGTATCCTTCCTTCACCAAGAATGATGCCACAATATAGAGACAAGATGATCAGCTTTAACAATTGGCTTAATGTCTGGTGTCATTCAAAGGGGATCCAGTGTCTGTCTGCCTGGGATGACATGCTTGACAAGCCACGCTGCTTCACAAGGGACGGCTTGCACCTGTCACCCTGGGATTCCGGATATTGGCTAAGGCTCTTGCCACCCCCATAGTGCCTTTTTTAGGCAAGGCTCAAATTCTAAACCTACCACCCTAGAAAACAAAGTGGGAAGAAACTGAGGGTAATGCTGCTCAATGCCAGAAGTCTAAATCTCAAAATGCATGCACTCGAGGCCCTTCTCAGTATGGAGAACATCGATGTCTGTGCTGTAACTGAAACCTGGTTCAAGGCTCCTGAGAGCACCCGGCACTATTAGGTTTTACCTCATATCATGCGTTCCGCCCCAAAACCCGGACCACACCACAAAAGGAGGGTGTATCCATATTCATAAAGGATACCCACACCTCCAGGTTGGTGGCAACGCACTAAGCTTGAAACCATCCAGGTGCAACTAACCATAGGCAAAACTGCTCTACAAATTGTAGCATGCTACAGGCCACCCTCTCAAACTCAGGAACCCCACACAGCCTTCCTGAAGACACTGGAGGGTATAAATGTATCTCCAAACACCATCATATTGGGTGACTTCAACTACCCGAATATAGACTGGGAACATTACTCAAGCCCTAACTTTCTAGCCCAACGGTTCCTGGAGTTCATAAATTCAAATGCCATGGAACAGCTAGTCACTGTTCCCATGAGAGGAGAAAATATACTAGATCTCATTGTCACAAACATGGGGACAAAATGCTCCACACCGGAAGTATATCCCTCATTGGTGAGATCTGATCATAAACTAATCTCACTGGAAATCCACATCCTGCCCCACCCCAAACAAAAAAGACCATAGTGAAGAACTTCTCTAAAGCAAACTTCACACTACTCAAGACTGGTGTGGTATCCTTCAAGGCCCCTGAGCCAGAGGAAACCACAATACAAGCTCTGGAAGCCCTTACAAATGCCTTCTATGAACACCTCCAGGACTGCATGGATCAGGCAATCCCAAATAAAACCAAGACTCTTTCCACAAAGGGCAAACGTCCAGTCTGGTGGACCCCAGCCATTAACAAACTTTACAATAAGAGGAGAAAGCTATTACATGATAGAACAAAATCCATAAAAGGGAAGTCACCCTGATCATTATTAGTAAAAAATACGAGCACTCATAAAATCAACTAAGGCCAATTTTGAGAGAAAAATTGCCATGGATTCAAAGGACAATCATAAGGCCTTTTTCAGCTATGTTAGGAACCTGGGTGGAAACTCCCAGATAAGCTCAGAATTAGTCCAGAATGATACAAAAATCACTGAACCCACAGACATTGCCAACATACTGGCAGACAGGTTCAGTGCAAACTTCACCCCCCTCCCCTAAAGGAGAGATAACTATCCCAGCCGAGTGTAGCCTCCCGGACATCTCAAATGCGCAGGTGAAAGCTGCTCTCTCTAAAGCTAAAAACACGGCATCAATGGGACCGGATGGTGTCCCCGGCTTTGTGCTACACGAGCTAAATGAGGAATTAAACCCGCACATAAGGCAGCTGTTTAATCTCAGCCTTACCACAGGATACGTGCCCAAGGAGTGGCGTACGGCAACTGTGGTCCCACTCCACAAAGGCGCCTCTATGGACCCTGGTAATTACCCCATAAGCTTAACAAGTCTGGTCTGCAAAGCTATGGAGAGGATCATAATGGAGCTCATAAACAAAGATATAGGGGACTTGCAGACATTGGACCCGACCCAGTTTGGCTTTGTCAAGGGAAGATCATGCCTTTTGAACTTGGTCGACTTCTTGAAACAGTCACCAAGGCCATTGATGAGGAAAGGCAGTCCATACAGCCTACCTTGACCTTGCAAAGGCTTCGACACAATACCCCACTCGGGTATTGTAGAAAAACTTACCAGCTTAAATGTAAACCCATATGTCACAAGATGGGTTGCAAACTGGCTTAAGGACAGAACCCACAGGGTTAGAGTTGCTGGTGCTGTGTCAGACTCCAAGCCGGTCACAAGTGGTGTCCCACAGGGCTCGATCCTTGGCCCCCTATTGTTTGGCATCTACTTCTCAGAAGTACAGGCCAACATGGGAGGACTTTGGCTGACAAAGTTTGCAGACGACTGCAAACTGGGCACCATAGTGGAAAGTGCATCGGACACGGATATCCTTCAGAAGGGACTCACGGAAACAGATAGCTGGTGCCAGAGCCATGGCCTGAAGTTAAACGCCAAAAATGTATAGTCATACCCTTCGGGAAAAACAAGGTAACCCCAAGCTACCATATAGGTGGCAATCCACTAAGCACAGAAGAGGTTATCAGGGACCTGGGGACCCAGGTTGACAGTGGCCTTTCTTTTGACACTCACATTGCTAAAGTGGTTAGAAAGACCTTCTACATTGCCCACCTGATCATGAAGGATTCACATCCAGATCTAGTGAGGTCATTGTTCCCTGTACTCTTCACTTATCAGACCAATGATCGAGTACAATGCCCCATTCAGGATGTATTTCACCCGACATCTGCAGCAATTGGAGAGACCCCAAAAGTTCCTCACCAAAAGGATAAAGGGACTCCAAAATCTGTCATATGCTGCCAGATTGAAGAAACTCCAGCTCTATTCAGTCGCATACCGTCTGCTCAGAGGTGACATGTGCCTGACATACAAGGCCATGTCCAACCCGGAATTAATGGACATGCTCCACCTCAAAAAATCCAAATCCACCAAAACCACTAGAGCAAGTGACTTAAACCTTAGCACGGATATTAATAGGACGTGCTGGAGGGATAGATTTATCACTCAGAGACTCCCTATGCTGTGGAATAAAATCCCGGTCCATGTGAGGCAGAGCACCTCGCTGACTCTGTTCAAGAGAAATCTTGACCTGTGGATGGGAGATCGTAGGTTTACCCCGGGAATCATATCTGTGTCACTGCTGGACAGAGGCACAACAAACTAATGGGCACAGTATTTTTTCATATAAGAGGTGGCGTAAGCCACAAAAATTTGGGCTAGGCTTATAAATGCCTTAGGGCAGATAGCCTAGTATAAACCTATGAACCTATGAACCTATGGTAGGGAGCATCTTGGTTCTATTTGGGATGGCACTATTCATGCATGAGTGGATGTGCTCATAGAGTGCCTTAGTGTAGGATTCATCAGTCGACCTTTCTGTTCCTGTCTGCATGGATGCCATGTGTAGCATGAAGGTGGCTTTGGAGATGTGTTTTACAGGGGGTTTCCTTAATGGGGTGTGGGGGAGGGATGTGGATGTTAAGAGTGATTAGCTTATGGGCAGACCTGAGCAATGATGGGGTGACCATAGGTGTGGAGCATTGATTATCCATGTTGGTAATGACCGGTTCTAGGATATTGGAGTCCCTGGTGGGTCTATGGGTTACTTGATCCAGGGCATTGGGAATTATGACTTCCAAGAACCATTGAGCACATGTGTTGGTACACAAGTAGTTCTCCCAGTTAATGGCAGGGTAGTTGAAGTCACCCAGTATTAGGGTGTTTGGTAGTATCATAATATTTTCCAGTATGTTTAGAAAGGTGTAGTGGGAATCTTGGGGCATGGTGGGGGTTCTGTAGCAAGCTATACAGTTTGGATTGCAGTCTTACCTAGTGTTAGTTGCACCAGGAGAATTTCAGATGCATTATGTTGGGCAAGTAGCCTGGTGGTGTGAATATCCTTGGTGAATATGGACACTCCTCCAGCTTTAGTGTTTTGGTCCTGGTTTTGTGACCAATAGGTGTGGTAAGAGCTGTACCTGGTATTGCAGCAGTGCTCTCTGGAGCCTTGTATCAGGTCTCTGTTACTGCACATATATTGATATTCTCCAATTTTATGAGTGCCTAGTGACTGTGAATGGCCACAAAAGCATTGACCCCTACACACACACACACAACCAAACATACACAGAGTTTCACAGTTGCCATGTCTGTGATTAGAACTCCTACCTAACTAGTACATCACACTACAGCATTATACAGTTATAGCATGCACCATGGAGCTTACTGGGCTATGCCTTTCCCAAAGGTGTATTTAAAAGTGAATGACATCAGCAGTCCTGCCAAAGTACGGCAATGGAAATTGTAGTGACTGTGAATAGCCTCAAAAGCATTGATACCTACAGAGGCACACACACAAAGTTTTACAGTTGCCATGTCTGGGATTAGAACTCCTACCTAACTAGTGCATCACACTACAGCATTATGCAGTTATAGTACATGCCATGGAGCTTACAGGGCTAGTTTTTCACCAAAGGTGTATTTCAAAGTGAATGACATCAGCAGCCCTGCCAAAGTAGGGCAATGGAAATTGTAGTGACTGTGAATGGCCTCAAAAGTATTGATCCCTACACAAACAAGCACACACACAAAGTTTTACAGTTGCCATGTCTGGGATTATAAATCCTATCTAACTACTACATCACACTACATCATTACACAGTTATAGGACGTGTCATGGAGCTTACTGGGGTACTCTTTCCCCAAATGTGTATTTCAAGGTGAATGACATCAGCAGGCTTGCCAAAGTAGGACAATGGGGAGTGTAGTGACTGTGAATCGCCACAAAAGCATTTATCCCTACACACACACACACACACACACACACACACACACACACACACACACACACACACACACACTCTCTCTCTCACAGTTGCCATGTCTGGGATTAGAACTTTGACCTAACTAGTACACCACACTATAGCATTATGCAGTTACAGCACACACCACTGAGCTTACAGGGCTACTCCTTCATCAAAGGTGTATTTCAAGGTGAATGACATCAGCAGGCTTGCCAAAGTAGGGCAATGAGGAGTGCACTGGGTGTGCATGAGCCATAATCCATTCATCTGGAAACAGACACACAACACTCAGGCACACACAGGTTTAAATTTAACAGGTACGTGTATACAACTGCTAGATGAATAATGACTTGTACAGTCACATTACACAGCTATCACAAGCACCACAGACACTATAGTGCTGAGGGATACCAGAGGCAAATGTCTACAGTGACTGACTTTGCACATCATGTGGTTTTAGTCAATTGGATGTGTGCTGGGTGGGACAGGCCTCATGGTAGGAGACTCTTTGTCACTGTCTGTCACTCCCTTCCACACATCAATGTATGTGTAAGTTTGGCTTATTATAGTGTGTTGCCTTGGATAAATGTGTGTATTCCTATCCAATGTGTGTGCAAAGCATGACTGGTGTGCAATGTGGAGTGTGTGCACAAACATTTGTGACTGTCAGATATGTATATTCCACTGTTGTTGCCAGACATGGGTTTTATTTCTCTAAGTGTGGGAGCATGCCCAGTATGAACTTTCATTTTGTTGTCAGACATGGGCTTCATTTCTCTAAGTGTGGGAGCATGCCCAGTATGACCTTCTGTATTGAATGTGTGAATCCATTCCAGGTAGGTTGTACTCCAGTGCATGCTTTTGTGTTCTATACCTACAGCTAGCAACCTGTTTCTGTGGGATATCTGTAGATCGGGTGACAATATGGGATCAAAATAGGAAAAGGATAGAGGGTTGCTGTAGGTAATTGTGTCTGTGCTGCTTCTGCTACATGGTTTTGGTGTTAGCAGAGATATTCAGACATGTGTACTGTTTTACACTGTGATGTTTTATGTCATCAACTACTGTCAGTTATACATATTTGCTTGCAGTAATTTCCTGGGGAACACAGGGTGAGTGAAGCTGCATCCAGTATTGTGGTCTGCAGCCTATATATTCTTGCACAATCATGCCATTCTGGAGGGAAAGCTGCAGACACTTGCTGATGGGTCTGTGTAAATGGTTCAGCATCTTTGTACAGTGGTGGCTGAGGATCTCAAGCTTGTACATCCGTCGACATGAGAGTATGGCCATATCCTGCTGTGGCCATACCTCACAGCTGTACAGATTCACACAGGTTACCCAGAGGCAGGGGTCATATTTCTGGTCATTACCCCTTCACATTGTAGTTTACAGGGAGGTTTGTAGCCACCCATTCCTGTGTTTTCAGGCAGGGATAGTATGTGCACATGGCTGAGTTTCAGACTTCACACACTCCATGGCGTCCATGCTCTTACCCCCCCCCCGTTACTCTATCCTCTTCCAAACATTATGCAAACATTATCTGATAAGTTCCCTATAGTTATCACTTCATCCCAGCAGTATTTTGGGGTTGGTCCACAGTTCATGCAGTAGGACATGGTGGACATGTTACTGAGATTTGTTGACATGGTCTTGCATTTGGGTTCTGTGGACTGTGTTATGTTGTTATTTGGGAGTCTATGACATAACACACAGTGGCAGTACGGGTGAGACACAGGCCTTTGACAGAGGACTGTAGGGCATTTGGTAGTACTGCAGGCCATCTGTAGCAGGCCGTTGCATTGTGTCACTCCTACAGTCCCAGGCTGTATGCCACTATATTCCCCTGGGGTGAAAAGCTAGGTGTGCAAGGTGTTAATGTCAATAGTTTCTGCCATTACTGATCCAGTGGTGTGGATGCTGGTAGGGTGCTGCTTACAGCTCGGGACACACCTGCATGGGACACCTCTTCAGCATGCTGCATTCTGTGGCTATTTTCATACAGAGGTGGGGGTCATTTTGTACTCATTCTCAACAGCAAGGATAAGACCTGTGAGGTACCTGTGGGTGATGGTGGGGTGAGGTGGGTGAATGTGTGCTATGGAAGCTACTTGTAGCTGACTCACAGATATGTGTGGGGTATTCCACTTATGCTAGCTTGTGCAGGAGCATCAGCAGTTTCTCATCACTTCATACCTGTGACCTTAGTTGTCTGCCAGTGCTTAGCCAGATGACATTGGTATTCCATACTACAAACCCAACTAAGGTGCTGCTAACCTGTATGTATAATTTCAAGGGTGTGTCCATTTGACAGTAACATTTTATACATGGTCTGTCTGGGGTACTTCCACCTGTGTACTGTCTGTATGTCTGGGCCCACATTCATGCCATGCACATCTTTCAGATGGTGACAGATATTACATCCAAACAATTATTATGGCTTACTGCTGGAATGTGTCTTGCCAGGATGCATTGTGTTTGGCACTGCAGTTGTGAGAACTTGCCCCTGTCATCGGCAGTACTGGCCAATGGCTACCAGGAAAAAACCCTCCATGCCTACATGCTGACCACTCTCACACAATATACAACACACACCAACCTAACACACACAGCCCTGCATATTATACACGTGCTACAATCTATCCTGCTACTTTGGCCAGCTCAGGTAATCTGTGCTCCACTGTTATTATACCTACACATACATGTTACTACATTTCTACATAGGATTGTAGGGGGGGACACACACCTGACAACTGTACACATTTGCTATGTCTGTACTGGTATTTCAGGTACTCCATTTCATTGTGTGTTCTGATCTATCATGCAGACTAGAGGCATATCAGTGTACTACAGTTTTTAGGTTTTATTGACCTACATTTCAGTTTCAGACATCTTACCCTTCAGAACTAACATCCCACTGCTTGAACTGTTGTAGTCTGTCTGCGTAGGTCTGGAAGGGGGCTGTTCTCCATAGTCATCAATCAGAGGCCTTATCACAGACTATTTTTGTGTTTGTCTATGCCTGTCCTGCTGGCTGAGACTGTTGTTGGGTATGTGAGCCTCACTGACTGGCATGTATGTGTCCTATGGACACACATTTGGCCCACCAGATTTCCTGCAGTGGGTTTTGTCACCTTGTCTAGTACTGGCTACTATGGTGACACCAGTATTTGTTACAGATTTCATGCTGCCAATATAGGTGTCTACTATCTGCTGGCATCCCATTCAGCCACCTGATTCCCTTGCATGCTCACATCCATACCATAGATACAAGTAGCAGAACATACTACTCCATTCAGCAATTGATAGGGAGAGTCACTTACCTTGTGGCTGTGCCAGTACTGAGGATGGTGCTGGAGGGCTGACTACATCAAATGCACATAGTACACTCCCTATACATGGTTAAGTACAGGTAGTGTCATGTTTGGCATCCCTTTTACTGTATGTGCCAGTCAGGGAGAGGTGTCTTTCCTGGGTTCCTATCATGTCAGTGTATGTGCTATGCGTTGCTTCTTTGCCAAGGCCTGGGCTTACTGGGCACGCCTCCTTCTGCCTACTGGAACGGGCGCAGGTTGTTCCTCCTCCGAGTCACTCTGTCCCTGTGCAGGCCTTGGCAATACTGGGGGACTGTGTCGCCCTGCCCCGTGCTGTTCCTGTTGCAGCTGTTTCCGCAGGATCATATTTGTGTAGCATGGCACATACAATGACAATTTGAGTACATGTAGATGGTGAGTACTACAATGCTCCACCGGATATGTCCATGCACCAGAACCGTGACTTCAGAATTCCAAACACATGCTTTATTATGATTCTGGTCTGTGCATGTGCCTCATTATGGAGTTCTTGTTTGGGTGTGTGTGCATTTCTGATGGGTGTCATCAGCCATGGCTCCAGTGCGTGACCAGCATCCCCCACTAGGTGGCCATAAGGGATACCCCCACTGGCAAATCTCTGGTACAGCTGTGTCATATGCCAGATGTGGGAGTTGCGATAGATTCCAGGGCAACCAGCACACACATTCATTATAATGCCCTGGGCATCGCACACGACCTGGCAGTTGATGGAAGGGAAGCCCTTGCGGTTGATGTCGATCTTACCCCACTCACCAGGTGGTGCTTTGATGTATATGTGCATGCAGTCTATATCACCTACTACCTCAGGGTATTCTGCTATTTGATGGAAGAGATGCATATTGCTGGTCAACGCCTCACGGGTGTTGTGGAAATATATGTGCTCACTGGCATGTGCTGACATGGCATCCAGAAACTGATGGAGTACACTGGATGCTGATGCCTGTGAGATCCCCATGATATCCCCAGTTGGCCTTTGGAAGGTACCTGTGGCTATTATTCTTAGGCCTACACATATCTTGGTATCCACTAGAATGGGTTCCCCTATGCTGGTTCTGTGTGTGAGGCGTGGCCGGCAAAGCTCAACAATTTGCTGTAGGAGGTCCCTGTCTACTATCTCCAGCTTGTGTAGCCCCTGGTAGGTCACTCTTCTCCTTCTCCTCACTGTGAGTTGGTCACCAGCATTCTCATCCTCACCACCCTCAGCCTCTTCCACATGTTGATTTTTGAGAGCAAATGCAGCCGCTATCATTTTGTTGCTTTTGTTAGGTAAAATTTCCCTGTTTGTGTACACCAGTAGTGTAGAGTTTGTGGGGAAAAACCAGAGGGAAAGGTGTTTGCATAGTTTATAGTAGTGTGCTGGGTAATAGGCTGATTCTGATACATTTCACCTGCCTGCTGTGCTAGTTCTCCTTGAATATCTTCCTACTGCTGTTTTCCCTTCCCACTGCCTTCCTTTTTAAGCCCTGAGGCACGTCATGCAAACACAGTGCTCAGATGTGCATGGAGCTGCTATTTCCTGGCTTACTTTTTATTTTTCGTTTAAAACATGGTGTGCGGTGCGCACACCCATTTAAGCACTGTAAAGAGTGCTTGGCAGCTTCAAACACACCCCCTTGCTTAGCTCTGCTAAGCTAAGGGAAACCGAAGCCACAGGGCTCCAATAAGCTTACAGTATGCCTGACACACCCCGGTATGATGTCAGCTAGCTCTTAGGCTTGCAGCATGGTCTTTCTGCACCTACACGGTTGGGTGCAGGCTAGCTATGAGGGGAAATCTGAGATTCAATATCATTCCCTTCATTTGCATAGGATTGCCTGCTAATGCCTAGCTACAAGTCTCACACTGAGCCTTCCCCCTTAGAAACCACTATTCACTGGCCTTGTTGTCTTCTGCCTGCCATTGACTTTAATGGGAAAATTGTGATTTTGCAAGGAAAGCTTTTTTCAGGGTTTTTCTGTTATTTTCTGGCCGATTCCGTTTGCGTGCCACTGCCCTATGCTTAAACATAACTTTGAAATCTGCCAAAATAAAATAAAAATATTTTTTTTTTGCAACTGTTTTCCATGCCAATGGCCATATAGTTGGCCATTGGCATGCTTTACACGTTATATACATCCTTTATTCGGAGCTGTCATGGCTCCATTTTGTAGTTTGCAGAAATGTACTCAGTTACTAACTGAGTACATTTCTGCAGATTACACTAGTCCTGCACGGACAGCTGCTAGCTTCCTGGATCGCAAATTCACCTCATTTGCATGTTTTTCACCTGCAAATGGGGTAATTTGCATACAGGAGCTGTGTCTGTGCAGGAATAGTGCAGGAGCACTTGTGCATGTCCCGGGAGCTTGTTCCTGGATCTCTTGGTGGCCATATTGCCTCCAACAGCTCCTGCACTATTCCTGCACACCGTGCAGTGCTTGCTGAGTCCTGAGGCAAGTCTTAACATCATGACCTAGTTAAAAATTATTTGTAGTCATTTTTCATTTGAGTAGATATTTTAAGTCCACATTCAGATTTTTGTACTTCCTAATGGTACCCTTAAGATTTCTGTTAGTTTGCTTAACTGTCTTCATACAATGGGCAGAATGAGACCTCTTATAAGCAATAAGTGATTCTGATATAGTTTACTTATATGAGTATTCCACTGTCAGAAGGGGGTTGTTTTTTTAATGTCTAACTATATTTGGTGTGGATAGGGACTGTATTAAAAATGCAACTAGTTAAGCAGGTATAGAAGTCATAGACAGTAGCTTTTGCAATGGTGTCAGTCAGAGGAGAACTTTAAATCTGATAGTCTTATCCAGATTGTTTCAGGAGCATTAACTGAGAGCAGGAGCTTCTGTTTCTGTAAAAGTGGAAGAATCAGTACAATCAGCAATGATCAAAAGTGAAAAGAAAATGTGATCAGTAGCTAAAACAGCAATTTAATTTTACATCTCTGTAAGTAATGGCATCAGTGAGAAACAGATTTTCTAACCCAATTGCTTCAGATACAATAAGTGTGGTGAATAGTTTTAAGTGCAGTAACTTTGAAGGAAATAGTTATAATGCTTTAAGAGTAAAGTAATCCTTAAGAGCAGTAAAGATGTATTAGGCAGTATAATTCAATACTCCATAATGCAGAACTCAAGGAGTAACTTTAAATATTGTAACAAAACAACAATTAATAGTAAGCAACAATACAGCACTACCAGTGATCAAAAGTAAGATAATAAGTGAATCTGATTTCTCTATATCTAGTATCAGTACCTGGCAACAGTATAAAATTACCTGAAACAGTATAAACAGCCTAGTATTCTTTAGATATTGCCTGTAATGCACAACAATCCAACATCAACAGGCCTCAACAATGCAATATTGTTTAAAGTTAATAAAACTAGTCAGAAAAACGGCAGTACTAATACTCATGATGCAACCAAACGAAGTGCAGGCAGTAATTTAATAAATTAACAAGCAGACAATAAATGTAGTATTTTTCTGAATTATTTTAATTAAATCTCTGGTGCCATTTTTCTGGATACAGTGGGTTTCCTTTACATGGTTTTTTTTTGGTTGCTTATCAATGTGTAGTTGTCATTTCTCTTGTTTTTTCATTATTGACTGAAAGGTATTTCTACAAGCTATGTTGGAGGAATTGCTACTCTGCATGAAGACAGTGAAATGGCTATGTGATTGCAATTATGCTTTTTGTCTGTAAAGTACTGAACTGTTTGTAAAAATAATACTAAAGTGTGTCACAAAGTAGTAACCTCAGCTAATGAAAGTGTCTTTACTAAATACTTCAGATATAAGTTTTTAAAAACTGGGTGCTCTCATTTGTAGTATTCCCCAAGCTGAGGAAAGCATATCTTTTTGCTGTCCGTGTATAGTTCTGAGTTTTGAAACCTACAGGACTGGCCTTTGAAGTGAGTTTCTACCACATGCTGAAAAAGGTTACTGTAACAATCTTCAAGCTGCAGAAATTGTGTCTCACATAACACCTAGACCCATGGCTGCCTGAACTCTACCTATGTAATTTCCCAAGTTGAGAATGCAATGCTGTGTCATTTGGGGGGGGGGAGTGCTGCTGTGTATTAAGACAGAAATTTCTGGGCTAAAACTTGCATGTGGGAAGTGCTTATCGATACAGTTGGAGTACTCTTTTGGGAAGTGCTTGTGCACTAGAGGAGAATAAAATGAGTAGTGCCTCATTTGGCAAGCACTTGTGACTACTTGAAAGGGAGTGTGTATCTCTGCAGTTATGCACATACGATGCATTCAATACAGTACTAAAAATCCTTTTGTAATTGTTAAAAGTAATCAGTTAAAAACAGAGTAATGCCTTTTATATTCACATATCTGTACCATTACCTTGAACTATGATGGTTTCAGTTGCATTTCTTGATCTGCAAAGTTATAAAAATATTTTCCTTATGACTAGGAAAGAAAATAGTTATAAAAAGTGTACAGCAGTTATACACGGACATATTTCTCTTTTTTAAAGGAATGTAAGGATTTCAGATTTGTTTATACTTATTATACATGCTACCAAAAATTAAGACAGAATTCTCTTGTACTTCAGTTATAGTTACTATTCAGCCAACCTTTCTAATCTCCTTTGTTGTTGCTGGTGGTTGTAGTCAATTTCTTCCTCAGTTGTAATTAGAAGAGAGAAGGCAATTCTTGTTTACCTACATTTGCAGTTGTCATATATCCCTGTCAAATCAATAGCTCATTGTTGCTTTATTTTTTATTTTTCTCTTACATATCACACCTGTATAATATCGTGCCAATATCCCCTGTCATGTAAGTGAAAACTAAATGTAAGAAGCATGTGTAGAATGTTGTTTTCAAAATATTATGCTGAGCGCTGACACTGTTTTCAGGTATAAATTATTCACAAACACAGATTTGATGAATATGCTGCACCTCAAAAAATCTAGATCCGTCAGAGCCACAAGGGAGGGAGACTTAAACCTCGACACGGCTATTAATAGGACGTGCTGGAGGGATAGATTCATCACCCAAAGACTCCCTATGCTGTGGAATAAAATCCCGGTATATGTGAGGCAGAGCACCTCGCTGGCCTTGTTCAAGAGAAATCTTGACCAATGGATGGGAGATCGCAGATATACCCCAGGGATTACCTCAGTGTCACTGCTCGACAGAGGCACAGCAAAATAATGGGTATAGTTCCCCATACTAAAGGGGTGGCGTAAGCCACAAAACTATGGGCTAGGCTTGTAAATGCCCTCGGGCAGATAGCCTAGTATAAACCTATGAACCTATGAACCTATGAACAAACACAGTGATGTAGCAATTCATGGAAGTTTGCATTTCCTTTTGTTGTATAAATGTATCTGATTTGATAGGTAATTTGGAAGCAAAACAACATTTCTCAGTACAGTTTGTGCCAGTCATTCACTTGGCACAACAACCCCAACTCCCTTCCCCAAACCTCCATTGTAACTAGGGTGTGGTATCTGAGACTTCAGCCATTATGTACGTGCAGGTAGAAATACTTTGAACTACCAAGTGTTTTATAGGTTCATAGGTTCATAGGTTCATACTAGGCTATCTGCCCTAGGGCATTTATAAGCCTAGCCAGAGTGTGTTTGGCTTTTGCCACCCATTTTAAATTAATTTTGCTATGCGTTTTTTGAGGTTAGTATACTGTGCCTCTGTCTAACAGTGACACAGAAGTGATAGCCGGGGTAAACCTACGATCTCCCATCCACTCATCAAGATTCCTCTTGAAGAGAGTCAATGTGGGACTCTGCCTAACCTGGACTGGGATTTTATTCCAGAGTGAAGGGAGCCTCTGGGTTATGAATCTGTCCCTCCAGCATGTCCTATTTATTTCAGTGCTGAGGTTCAAGTCTCGGTAGCGTAGCTTGATGGAATTTGGATTTTCTGAGGTGCAGCATGTCCATTAATTCTGGGTTGGACATGGCTTTATACGTCAGGCACAGATCACCTCTGAGCAGGTGGTATGCCACTGAGTAGACCTAGAGTTTCTTTAACCGGGCAGCATATGGCATCTGTTTGAGCCCTTTGATCCTCTTGGTGAGGTACTTTTGGGGTCTTTCCAGTTGCTGCAGGTGTCTGGTAAGGTACATTCAAAGGGCATTGTACTCAATTATGGGCCTGATGAGGGATGAGTAAAGAGATGCGATGACCTCCCTGATCTAGATGTGAATCCCTTCATGATTAGGTGGGCTATATAAAATGTTTTTCTAACCACTTTGGCCACGTGGTTGTCAAATGAGAGATTGCTATCAACTTGGGTCCCCAGGTCCCTAATGACTTCTTCTGTACTTAATGGATTACCACCTATGTGGCAATTTGTGGGCACTTTGTTTTTGCCAAAGGGGATGACTATACACTTTTTGGCATTTAGCTTGAGGCCATGGCTCTGGCACCAGTTGTCTGTTTCTATGAGGCCCTTTTGGAGGATGCTTGTGTCGGCTGGAGAGTTGACTGCTTTAGTTATATTTCTACGGCATACACAAAACCGGGTTCATATTATGCAAATATTAAGCCATTTTATTCAGTAGTAATACATTTTAATGTGTAATTGTAATTTTATTTTCATTACTTATAAATCCATTAACAATACTTCTTCTTGTAGCCCAGTAAATGATTTACAGGGCTACACAAACAGATTTTTATTGTAATAAACATATGTCACGTGTATAAATTATTAAAATCTGTTAACACATTACTCACATCCATTTTTTAAAAAGATGCATGTATGACTACAAACATGTTCATGATTTCCATGATTTACTCTGCATTTCATAACAGCATTGCAAGTAATATTTTTCAGGTACACATATCTTTCTCAGAAAATACCTCTAGTTATGTGAACTTTTTATCTTTAATATGACCCAATGAAATTATGAAACAATTTTTTTTTTTTACTTACTATAGAACTCTAGCCTTCTCGACACTACCTGGTCAACCCACTCAGCTAGCTGGTCAGCCCTACACTTCTACAGCTCATCAAAACAGTGACAGCACAACCTGCCGTAACAGGTTATATCTGTCAGAGTTGACAGGTGGTCACCCAGCTCCTGCCAAATATCAATTTTTTCCATGTGGTATGAAGTGTGCATGCCTCAATCTTTTCCTGATAAAGATCATTGAGAGGGTACAGCATTATAAGAGCCTCCTTGTCGGACCAGCTAGGACCGTGGTCTCATGCATTCACAAGTGATGCCATTATTCAAAGTACTAGAACAGCAATGAAATAGATATGGTCAAGGATGTATTAATTAGGGATAGAACCACTCCCTGTGGGGTGTGACATCACCCTGACCATACTCTGTTTACTAGTAGGTTCAACCAAAACTGCTTTGTCACATAATTTCTTTTTTCCACAGGTAACCAGTTACCTTTCCCTTCTATGCTTGATTAAATGAAAATTTAAAATTAATAATTGCTATTGATAATGCTCATTGGTTAAGGTTATTTTTTAGTATCATAACACCAATATGTCTCATGTAGTACAGCAGAATTTTTCTTTTACATTTTCCATTTGGGGGGGGGTTAATGTAACTTTGTGTGTTATTTTAAGTGTTAGGAACTTATTATTCATTTGAGGTGCTGGAATGTGATACATAACATTGGATGGGCAGGGATTACACTGCAGATTGCTGCAAACCTGACATTCAGATGATTCCATTTTGTTTTTTTTTGTTTAGCAACATTCTGTTAGGGCCATTCACACATTCCTGGCATGCGTGGGATAGCTGCATAATGCTGTGGAATGTGGAGCTGTCCGCAGTACATACATGTCAATCTAATTTGTGTTCATGTTACTTTGGCTACAGGTTCACAGTCAGCAAAGAAATGAAATTCGTCAATACATCTCAGGCCATGTTTGCATGCTACTATGATTCCTAGAAATTATAAATTGCCCTGAGTTTACAACAAAAAGTTGAGCAGCGCCATGTTATTTCACCAATAGCTGAGATAGGTGGCACATGCATTAGGATACCACTGACCTATTAAAGTAAGGAAATACTTTAAAAATATTATAATTTAATAAGAATCACTTCAAGAAATTCATTAATGAGTTAAGTGTCATATTGAATGAATTTACATGTATGATGTACCTGTTCTGACCATAATGACTGATTGCTGGATTTGTGACATTTGGAAGTTGGATTTCATAACAGCAGTACTAGAAATGATTACTAATGACAGGACATGAGCACTAGATTGGCATAATTTACTGACTGCACATACATGGGCATACATTCAGTAATTTACTACTGAAGTTGTGCAGTACTAAGGATATCAACAGGCATGTGTGATGAATTGGAGATTTTTAGAGTGACAGTGAGGAATAAAAAATGGCAGTATTATGAGTACATGACAATGGGAGAGAGTAGGGCAAGGACACATTTTGTGACAAAAGTGATTGCATTTATGACCTGAATGAACTGTAAGTGATATATTGCAACTTTATGTCATTATATTGAGATTACTGTATGAATTATATGGTTTGTGTTAAGTAACATTATTATTTAATGTGGGTGGCAGACAGACTTGGCCAGTAGGTTGTGTGGGCACAGCTGCATACTGCCAGTGTCTGCAGCTGCAGCAACACTCGTCTACTCATAAAGGTTGGTTTAAAATCAGTAAAATATTTTTATATAGAAAATCAGTAAAACGTATTTATATACAGATAAATGAATGCTAACAAGGAATGATCTAATTAAGCACTTCACAATTAATTATTAATAGGTGAATCTCATACATCAGCGAAGGCAGTGTGCATGGTAAATTAAATGTCCCACTCACCCCTTATAAACATGCATTATTGTCTGTTATTCCATTATTATTAACATTTTCAAATACTTTTTTTACAGGGTCAGCATTAGAAACAAGCAGTTCAGCTATACCAATTAATTTGGATGTGTCAGCAGCAAAAATGGGTGTTGGTGCTACTGCTGCTGCTGATGATGATGATGATAATATAGTTATACTTAAGAAGCACTCTGAGGGAAGTGGCAGGGATTCCCCAACTTTAAGGACAAGATTTTAAACCCTGCAACATGTTAGTAACGACACAGAAGGTATCAATGCATCACAAACTCAATTACAAGCTGACATGCCATTCACACTTGTACAGGAGGAACACCCCTGCACCTCTACACCAGTATCTCCAAACCCAGAGGAACACTTTGAGGGTAATAGCGGATATTTAGAGGTACAGTATCCACAGCGACATCTTTACAAAAGACAGCCAGGTACAGGAATTTCTTACAGCTATCCCAGGAAACATGTAAAGCATTGGCTGCCCAACAGGAAATGTGCCATGACATTGTTAGGGCTCAGAGCACTGCCACAGAGAGTCAACTGGAAATGGTCAGAGTCCTCCAGGGTATGAATAATGATTTCCAGCACTACTTGGAAATGACACAGAGCAGGGATAATGCCATGATCACACTGATGTGTAGATAGGTGGCACACCAAGCATCAGTGGCCGCCTCCATTTGTACACTAGTTAGTACATACCAGAGTCAATTTGGTCTCAGTCTTGCAAGAGGCAGAGGGTGGGGTACTATCCAGACATGTGGGGGTAGTACTACACCAAAAATTTCAGAAGAACTATATAATAAATGAATGACTGAATAAAATTAGTATCCTTCCATGTAAACTTATACTGCTACCACTTCACCCACCCCAGTGAACAAATGATGATAGTTATTTTATGTTTCTGATGTCAAAGATTATTGTGTACAACACCATGCAACTAATCAATTGGGCAGTTCCACAAAATAATCTAAGAATATATGACATAATGTGGAAAAAGGAGCATAATACATATTCATTAAATTTGCAATGCATTAACTCAAGAAGTATTTCACTAATGGCAATATTTCATTACCTTGGTATACTTTTTATTTATTTTTTATTTATGTGTATCCCATACGTTATTTATGTATATTTGTTTACGGGGGTAGTGCACTGATTTTCATGGACTATTTTCAGGCACAGCCCGGTGAATAGGATCACATAAGAAATGAACAAACCATATTTACAGATACAGTAATATGCTTAAAAACAAATATATATACGTATTTACAGATAATTAAGTAAGCAATGCAGCAAAACTTATTCAGCAAATCAGACAAAATTGTATTTATTTTTTTTATATGATGCCTTGTGACATCACTGAATAGGAGTCAGTGATCACTCAGACATGACTTTAGGTAACAATAATATGAGTAACTTTTCTAAAAGATAATAAAAAAAGTATTTTAAGATGAAAGAGAATGTCAGATGAACGGTGGCAGTAGATCATGCACCTCACAACATAGCCCACAGATATCACTGCATGCATCAATTATACTTTATGTGTTTTTTACAGTAAAGGAAACACTAACCTAAATGTGGACCAGATGCTGCATCCTTACCTGCACAGCCACATGCTGTGCACAACCCTGCCATATGTGGTCCCTTATTACTCCTGCCAGCTGGTCATCATTAGTAGTAGTAGTAGTAGTAGTGGGACTGGAAATGGGAGCTGCAGTGACAACATGGGTCACTTCACCACCAGACCGGTACATGATCCTGTTATGCAGAATGCAACATGCAGTAAACATCCATCACCTATACACAGTAGTTGGGTCGTACTGAAGGGCACCACAGCCTCACCCAGGCACCTGAAAGAGGTCTTCAGGAGGCCAAAGACCCTCTTGATGACAATACAGGTCTGGAACAGGTATGTGTTATATGTCTCCTCTCCATTTCCACTTGGATTTCTCACTGGTATCATGAACCATAGCTCCAGTGGTCATCCAGCATTCCCTGGAAAAGAGAGAGAAAAGGAGGAATACACAACAAAATAAAAAGTTTAGTATTCAGCTTTACATTTTAACATGAAGAACTACTTAAATACAATATACAAAAACATGCATTTTTCCATTTACCACTGGGCATACTACCATGCAGGAAGAGGTGGTAGTATGTCAGATATGAGAATCATGTGCGCTGCCAGGATGCTGGGCAGAGATGTTAGTGATGCACCTGCACGCATCACACACTACCTGGCAGTTCATGGAATGGTAGCCCTTCCTATTGTGGTACCTATTCCTCTGTGAACCAGAAGGGGTCCTAATTGCAGCATGGGTGCAATGTATTGCACTTAGTACATCAAGGAAATTTTTCAGCCCATAAAAGTCACCCATAGTCCTGGCTTGGTCATAGGATAACACCGGGAAATAGATATAATGATCCACATGTGCCAAGAGAACATCCAGGAACTGCTGCAGTATCCTTGAGGTAGAACCCTGTGGGATGCCCAACGTGTTTCTGGTCTGCCTTTGGAAGGTTCCCATAGCAAGTATAGTGAGGGCTATACATACCTTGATTGTCCACAGGATTAGGAAGTCCACACATTCCTCCAGTGCCCCTATGGGGTCAAATATACCCACTAAGACCCTTATAATGCCCCTGTCCACTCTGAGCCTATTAAGGATTTTGTGATTGTCAAAGTTATAATGAGTTATCCTTTGCTAATATTTCACCTTCTTGGCTAGCAACTGCCACTGGGCAAAAGCAGTTTTGGCCCAGCCAACACAAGCAACTCATACTTGGAAATATCAAAGCTAGCAGCAAGTAGCAGTATTTTCACTGATTGCAACTCTAATATAATTGGCAATGCTTCTTTTTATATACAGTGCATTTGCAACCAGCATGGAAAAGTGGGAACATCTGATTGTGAATCGCAAATAGTGTATGTGATGATGTGAGGTCATGCCAGCTGTGCCAGGGAGAGTAGAGCAGTGCATGTGAAATATATGGCAACATAACTAGATGGAGTTTTGTAAAGAATTATATATCATTTGAATATCAAACTGATTTGTACAGATGCTTGGGTTAAAAATGTATTTGTAAAGTTGCTTGTGTTAAAAATGTATCAACAGTGAGTTCTGCTGGACAGAATAGAAATATATATGTATGTCAAACTGTATTGTTGTAACTGATGAAGTGTATATATTTTAACAGAGGATACTGGAAGAGAAGGGGTTAAGCTCAGCCCAGCTAACCTTCTGAAAAATGAAACAACTTGGTTTAGGCCATAAAGATTTTATCTCACACATCTGAATGCAGCCAGAGATGCAATTTCTGTGAAAAGTTTGGGCTGGGATCCTGCTTTATTGTCCTTAGTGGTGAACTAATTGCTACCCTGGGCTGCCACAGAATGGCTTGTTAGTTTCTGCAGGAAGGACTGAAGTGTTGGAATTGTTCTACAGTTTCCAGATGCTGTAATAAACCTTAGCTAAAGTTCTATGTGTATAGTGTGACATAGTGTCAGATCCTGGCTCAGTTTCTAGTGAGAGGGTAGTGGGGGAACCACAGAGTCAAGTGACCACATGTGATGTCATTCTGTAGCCAGCACTGCAATTGTATTTGAGTACTAGTCAGAGATGTGATGAGAGCACTCTGTTTTTGGACTTGACAAGACACTTATCCACATTCATCTTGCCTTGCTTTAGTAAGTAACTAGGGAACAGTAATTCTTCACTCAGAAAAATATAGTGAGATTAGCTAAATGTTATTTTTTTCTGAATCTGTCTCCATTGGTGTTGTTTTTTATTTTTC
Organism: Protopterus annectens; assembly: GCF_019279795.1. Classification (NCBI taxonomy): domain Eukaryota; kingdom Metazoa; phylum Chordata; order Ceratodontiformes; family Protopteridae; genus Protopterus; species Protopterus annectens. The sequence continues at coordinate 1,120,480,455 of NC_056732.1, read as the reverse complement.
TTGTGATTGAAACTCTGGTGTTCATTGTAAGTCAATATTCAGTATTTTCATTTTTTTATTATTATTCATTATTGAATATATCTAAACCTTTCATTATGGCTGATCATGTGTGCGTGTATGTGTGTGTGTGTGTGTGTGTGTGTGTGTGTGTGTGTGTGTGTGTGTGTGTGTGTGTGCTTGTGTGGAAATCAAATCTCAAAGAAGAGTGTGTGTGACAGCTACTTTGATCAGGGGCATTGGGATCACTGATTTCATGGACAGGGTGGTGGAGGACATGACTTGGAACATGCAGCTAAGGACTCAGCTCTATAGTGGTAGTGGAGTCTTATTTGGAGCCTGGAGAGAAAGCTCAGTACCAGGATTGAAGTGTGCATTCCCTGTGTGTTCTTAAGGGAAATTGTACTTGGTACAGAGAGCTGCAACTGGAAATACTGTGTGTGGCTATTTTTCTCACATTGAACATTCCCTACTAGTGTTAGTGGTGAGGATTGAGGCTCATTGATCACTGGCCCAGAGGAGGGAAATCACAGTGTAAAACATACTTCATTAGCATATGAAGATTTACATCATTCCTCATTTCCATCTCATTATTTGCATATTTACATAAGCAAATTAGAGCAAGTGACAAGTGGAGTACCTCAGGGTTCAGTCCTGGACCTCTCTTGTTTGTCATCTACTTCTTTGAAGTACAGGCCAACACTAAGTGTCTCTGGCTAACAAAGTTCACAGATAACTGCAAACTGGGTGTCATTATTGAATCCCCATATGATGTGGATACTCTACAAAAGGGCCTTACAGAAACAGATGCTTGGTGCCAGAGCCATGGGCTCAAGCTCAATGCCAAGAAATGTATAGTTGTCCCCTTTGGGAAAAAACATGTACCCATGAATTACCACATAGGTGGCAGTACACTAAACACCGAAAGTGTGATAAGAGACTTAGGGACACAGGTGGACAGTGGTCTCACCTTAAAATAACCACATCACCACAACAGTCAGGAAATGCTTCTATGTGGCACACCTCATCACTAAGGGCTTTTCATCCAGAAAAAAGGAGGTCACTGTCCCCAATGTACTCATCCCTCATTAGACCCATTATAAAATACAATGCCCCATTTGGTATGTACCTCTCAAGACATCTGAAACAACTGGAAAGGCTGCAAAAATACCTCACTAAAAGAATCACAGGCCTAAAGCAGATGCCCTATGCTGACTGCCTTAAAAAACTCCAGCTATAGTCTGTCACATATCATCTACTCCGAGGCAATCTCTGCTTAACATACAAGGCCATGTCAAACCCAGAGCTGTTGGACATGCTATTCTTAAGGAAATCCCAATCCCTCAGAGCCACACACTCCAGCGATCTAAACCTTGTCATCATAATAAACAAAACATGCTGAAGGGATAGGTTCCTGACCCAGAGACTCCCCAGACTCTGGAATAGACTTCTCATACATGTCAAGCAGAGTACCTCTTTGGCCCTCTTCAAAAGGAACCTTGATGATTGGCTGGGAGAAAGGAAATTCACCCTGGGGATCATGTCAGTCACCCTGCTAGACAGGGGTCCAGGGAGGTAAATAGTGTGGGAAGAAATAGCCAGGGAATTGTTATGGCTAGGCTTGTATAGGCCCTAGGGCTGATAGCCTAGTACCAACCTATGAACCTATGAACCTATAAATGTAATCTGAGTGAACAGGTATCAGAAGCATAAGTAAAAAAGCAAGTCTTTCTATGTGTTTAATTTTTAAAACTAAGGAACTCTCATGCGTACAAAAGAAAGGTAAGTATTGTATGTCATATGGGGATTTGTTCTAGCAATAAAAAGTAGGTCATTGTGACAGTGGAATGGGTTACTCTGTGTTAAGAATTATACTAGAGCCTTGCAACAGAAACAGTTGTTTATAAAGAAGTTGATTTGCTATTACTCTGGGGACATTTTGTGAAACTAAAGTTTGTGTGGGTCACAAGAGCTGACAGAAGTATGTTGTTAGCACAAGCACGAGCAAATGGGGCAGCTGTTAGGTAATGATGAAGAATGTGGTTTGTTTCAATCACTAGATAATGTTATCAAGAAACAAGAACCTGTAGAAAAAAGTTAAGGATGTCATTTCAGGAAGTCTGGCAGCACAATAAAGTACCAACTAGCAACAAGAGAAGGCAAATCAAACACTCTCCTAGGATTTTACAAGTTTGCACAAAAAGGTCAGGCTTTGACTAAGACTGTGAACTACAAAAAAAAACATGATGTTTCTATTCAGGGAGAGTTAATAAAACAGGAACTGATGGCTCTGAAAATGAAATTAAAAGGACAGAAGGTTTTAAGAAGTTGCTGACCCACACTAGTAAAAAGAGATGTCACAATAAAATTGAAAAAGAAATTGCTGATTTGTCCAAAATACCCCAAACTTCTGTAACAAGTTGAAGTAGTGCAAAAGTCACAGTAAACATAGTAACCACTGACTTTGTAATATTTCCTAAACAATTCACAATATCTCATCAACCAATCAAGTTAGACACATACTGTTAGCAGCACTTTGTTCATCCAGCTGAGAGCTTTTGTATGAGGCTAAGCAGTTCTGTATGTGGTACTTAGTTGCTGAGATATTTAGAAAAAATGTGAAATTTGTGACAATATAAATAAAATATCATATGGGATACAATTAATTTTTCTTTAGCAGCACTCTAGGGAGGTCAATGTCAATACAGTTATGTTTGCCATTTTGTAAACTTTAAGATGAAATCTTGTAATGCTTTGTAGTTAACATGGTTTTGGAATTATTAATGCAAATATGGACAAGCAATATTTGATGTATAGAGGAGTCAGTAGGATGTAACTGCAGCAACACCTGGAGACATTACTTGGCTGTAATAAGTTTAAAAGAGCATAAAACTGTGGGCAGTAATCATATTCTGGGGCTTCACATTTTCATAGCAGTGCTCTGTGAAGAGAAGTGCTACATGGATATACAAATCCCAGACTTTCAGCATGAATGCCTACATGCAAAGAAGTTCTTGTAAACACACACCCCCATTGCAAAAGGGGAAACATGCCTAACACATAAGGTACTACACTGTTAGGGGGCTTTACACATATATGTGTATGAGTATGATTCATAGACATGAATCTATAATGAGCTCATCTGCATACTAAGCATGTAAATAGCCCTGAACTTACACAAGTAAGCAGTAGTTTTCCAAGAGAATATGGAGATACGAGGGAAGACTGATTGGTGCTAGTGCATGCCTTGGTATTTTACTGAAGAGGTCACTTGGGTAAATATTTCATTTTGCTGCTTGTGTATACCTGGACATATTACTGAAGGGATCACTTAGGGAAATGTTTCATTTTGGTGCTTGTATATGCTAGGACATATTACTGAAGAGATCACTTAGGGAAATGTTTGATTTTGGTGCTTGTGTATGTTAGGACATATTACTGAAGGGATCACTTAGGGAAATGTTTGATTTTGGTGCTTGCGCATACTTGGACATGTTACTGAAGGAGCTGTTTAGGTGAATGTTTAATTTTTGTTCTTGTGCATACTAGAACATGTCGCTAAAGGGGTCGCTTGGGGAAATGTTTCATCTTGGTGCTTGTGCATACCTGGACATCTTACTGAAGGGGTCATTTGGTAGAATGTTTCATTATGGTCTTTGTGCATACTAGAACATGTTACTGAAGGGGTAGCTTGGGTAAATATTTAATTTTGGTACTTGTGCATACCTGGACATACTCCAGGAGGGTTGTTTGGGGAAATAATTCATCTGTGTGTCAGGGAAGTGTTTGTGCATGCATGGTCAGACTGCTGAAGCGATCACTGTTCAAAATAATTTATTGTGTCATTTTAGTGCTTGTGCAAACAAGACAAACTAATGAAGGGATTGCTGGGGTAAATAATTAATTTGCATGTTTGGGAAGTGCTTGTGCATATTTGGACAAACTACTGAAAGGATGGCTGGAGGCAAGTTCACAGATTACAACTCCAATATCAAAGGTGAAGCATCACTTTTAGCAATGGAAGTGCATACCACAGAGATGTTAGACCATTAATTGCAAAACCACTTCATTAGCATAATATGCTTTACAACATTGCTCATTTGCATCTCATTATTTTTAAGGCCCTTCACATTACTGTAAATGGCTTCTATGTATCTTGCCTTTGCTATGCTCATTCATAATCATCAGGAATACCTCTATCACATCTGCACAAGCACTTATGAATACTGGTCAGTATCTATGCCACTGGGTTAGACCTGCTAAAGTAAAGTAATTATCTAAAGTTGAAAGGGAGTATTCAGACAGAACAGTACAGATATTCTTAATCTGAATGCCATAATGACAGCCAAACATACCTCTCAACCTCTTAGTGCAAGAAATCTGGACAAACCCTTAAATAATGGTGGGACAAAGGCCCAAAAAATAGGGACAGATTTTAAATATTGTTTCTATTAACTTAGTAAGTTACTAGAATAACAGAGTTTGTGTTAACATACCCAAAGGAAATGGAGTCTGAAACTCAAATGTATGTAATTCTTTAGTGACTTCAATCCTTAGTGATTTGCAGAAAATCACAAATTTTATGGGGAACAGCCCAAAAATATGAGGTAAAAATCTGGACAGTTGAGAAGCATGTAGCCAAATAAAACTGTTCTATAATACAACAGGCTTGTAAGTCTTGTGTGTACATGGAACAAACAGGTGCAGAACCTGAAACTGCCTAATCAATCCTTAAGCAAAACTAAGAGTGTGCAGAGTGCCTCAGATATACTTATTGATGAATATATTCCAGTCATGGAGTCCACACTCACCACCTGTATCTGATGTAAGTGCTTCTCTGGAATGCCTACATGTTCCAAAGTATAGAGGACAGAGGTTCTGACTTGTTAATCTACTGCTTCTTGTGCCCAGGGTTCCGGGTTCAAATCATTCCACCATTATTGTCTGCTGTGTAACCTTGACCTAGTCACTTAACAAGACTGCTTTGGGGCAATTGAAAATTTGAGCTAGGCTCCTTAATGGTCTCATAGACTACATCCCTACCAAGAACCTTTGTACCTATGAACCCATGAACATAAAACGGGTAAAAAGAACCAAAATAACTATGGTTGCCTTGTCCTTCTACAATAAATAGATAGATAGATAGATAGATAGATAGATAGATAGATAGATAGATAGATAGATAGATAGATAGATAGATAGATAGATAGATAGATAGATAGATAGATAGATAAAGTCTTTCTATAAAAGAAAACTCAGTAAGTAAATCAGTGATTGAGATTCATCTTGCAAAACAAAATAATAATACGCCAGCCTGACACTGAGAAATTTCCCTTCTGGATAAGGAAGAGAAAAACATACTGCAGCTGTAAAAGCTTTATGTTGTAGTCAAAGTGTTCAAAGCTGGAGAAGAAAGAACCAGAAGGCAGAAACACTGACCTGAATTATTCTCAGCAGTTGCAAATAACTCCTGAGATCTACAGACAGATATGATAATGAAAACATGTTAAAGGGGGCATGTGATGATGGAACTCAGATCCAAGATGAACCCACTATGCAGTTTCCAAACTTCATGAAATGAATAAACAAGAGACAGTGCAAACACAGCAGCCCAATAATCTTGAATTCACTATGAGCAACTTAGAGAAATGAATGAAAGACATGTAGCTGCAAATGAAAGAAATGCAACAACAAAATCAAAAGCTGGAAACCAAGGTTAAAATATATGAATAGAAATTGGTTTATTATACTCGGGAAAAGAAGGAACTAGTCTGGTGTACCAGAAAGAAATTGCACAGAACGAACAAGGTGCTAGCGGAAAGTCCTTTGAGGGAGTCCAAGTGGGAAAAGTAAAATGAGTTACAAGCACCCCGAAAAACAAACCAACACTAAGGAAGGAGAACAGGATACTAAAAGTGTTTTCTCCACCCTCATGCACAAGAAAATCCATTTTGCTCATCAACAAAATCTTTCACACTGATGTCAAAAGAAATTTCTACTCATAGGCACATGACAGACTTAGCACAATACAATTCACAATGTCCCTAAATACTCCCACCCTGGTAAAAGGACATGTGCTAGAAGCCAAGCCACCATCTGACATGCCAAAAAAGGATAATCAGGTGATCATACTACACAGAACTGGTAAGTCCACTTTTTGGGGTAATAATGGAAAACAGTTGCTCACAGGGAGTACAGATGTGTCCATGCAAAATGTGAAGGTCTATAAACTGCATTGAGCAAAATTATGGCACAAAACTATATGACTCTTCTCAAGTAAAACACTTCAACAACAAATGTTCCAAGGTAAATTGTATATAGTAGGAAAATAAAGTTCAACAAGTGTTACAGTCTGTACATACCTTGCTTAATATTCTTAATATTGCTACTAATTCTAAGTGTTTGCACCAGAAAGCTGATACAGAAAAAAAGTATTTTGTTCAGCATAAAGATACCTCATCTAGTCTGTTGTGATGCACCCACAGATATAAGCATTACACTAGAGGAAGTCTGGGAACAAAATTTTTGTCAGTCAACAGGACATTTAGTTGACCCAGCCCCATGGTGCAGAGGGATAAAGCCCTAACTGCATCCCAGACAGCCTGTGCTCAACTAGTGTCATGAGTGCTAGACAGAGGAGGAAGATGTGAATGAGTGGGCAACATCAGTTCCCCCATCCTTGATACAGGAAACAGCCTTGGCTTACTACAATACCAGCATTAATAGCCAAGTGAGCTCAGTGATGCAAACAGTGTACTGCTTGGTTGGGAGATTACTTTTGCCTGGAAGCATGCATGCACCTCGCAAAAGCAGCCATTGCAGAACTTATAAGGCTGTCATAGGGTGGTGGATTTACAGCATACTCTCAAGCAACAGTATGATGTTGTATCGCCTCACCTGCCCTGGACATGCATTGCATAGAGCCCTGAAGATGCTAAAAAAGGTTTGTTAGACCCTGCGTATGAGCAGAGGAGCTGGTGGTAGCTGATGGTCGGCTACAGGCTACTAAAAAAAGGTCCATTACTTGGGGATCAGCTGGCCTTTTAAGGGTGGTCCTGGCTGAAAGAGTAGTTTTATCCCAATGGCTGAGCTAAGAAAGCAATCTAACATCATCCATTAAGAAGGACTAAGTAAGAAGGTTTTATCCAGTTATGATGGGTTTAATCTTCCAACCCTGCTTAGAGTGATGGTGAATCCCTGCCCATAAACAAGATAAAAGAAGGGAAGGCACTACCAAGACTGCAATGAAGCCTGGCACCTAAAACATAAAGATTACAGAGGCAGACAGTTGGAAAGAGGCTACTGTGATGGCCTCTCTACCCAGGCCAGTAATTAAGGAGCCTCAATCCTCACCAATGACACCAGTGAGATGGTCACTAAAAACAGGAATGAATTTACACAGTATTTTCAGATGCAGCTGCCTGCATCAAGCACAATTTCTCCCAAAAGCACACAGGGAACATACTCCAGACCTGGGACTGGACTCTCTGTCTCTCTAGATCCCAAACAAGACTCACTTTGGAGCACTGTGCCCCAGTTCAAAGTAGCTGACACACCAACACCTGGCTATTGGATTTTCACACACACACACACACACACACACACACACACACACACACACACACACACACACACACACACACAAACACACTCATGCACACTCCTGGGAAAGGCTGGTACAGATTTATTAGCTGTACCCCTTCTGTCCCGACTATAAGGTAACCATAGTGCCATCGGTAAGCCACTCTCAGGCTCTTACAAGGGTATCCAATTATATTGAGTAAAATCAAAACTTTTATAAATGCTAGGGTGTAACCAAAGCAGCAAGGCTTTTCGGACTGGCCATGGCATCATTAGAATAAGCACAAGTACTCACAAAATGTTAAAAGATTCTCTACAAGACCAGCCACAATGAAAAATATAAAATGTTTAATAATAAATAATAAATAGAAAACATGAGAATCTTAAATATCTATGTACAACAAACACAATAGTTGTAATCATAGTAGAACAGAAATAACACAGTTGGACAGATTCAAACAGATTCAGTAAAACAATACTTAGCTAATCTCACTATATTTCCTGACTGTCTAAAGAATACATTTTCCCTAGCTAACTTAATTAATTCAGCAGGGCAAGATTATATGCTGAGATGCCACAAAGCAAGGTGATGAGCTTCTAACAGTCTGAACTGAACTCAACTGACATAGAGCTTTTATATCTGGTTCCAAAGAAAACAAAACAAAACAAACTGCTGTAAGAGTTCCATCCTCTCATTGCTGGTTATAGAATGACATCACATTTGATAACCTGACTCTGATACAATACACACTCAGAGCTTTGCTAAGAACTGTTGCAGTACCTGAACACTATAGAACAGTTTCAGAAACCATTACTCTTCCCTTCCAGAATTCTTTCTTTAAACATAAACATTTACTCAGTTATAATAAAACTGTTGATACATTTTTTTTAATACAAACATCTATATAAATCAGTGTGACACTGAAATGACACAGATTTCCTACAAAACTCCAGCTAACTATCCTGGCATATGTTATGCATGCACTGTCCTATTCTCCCTGGCATAGGTAGCAATGTCTCACATCGTCACATCTCTCCCCCCTTTGAAGCCTCAAGTTAGTTTTTCAAATGACCCTGGAAAAATGTTGCTTGAGAGAAATGAGCCTGTCTAGGAACACATTAACCTATACCCTGTCTTGAGAGTCCCACTGCATTGGCTTTGCTAACCCCAGTACAGTGCTATACTGTCATGTTATATGCCAGCAGTCCTAGGCTCCACCTTAATAACTTGGCATAGGTTCATAGGTTCATAGATTGGTACTAGACTATCGGCCCTAGGGCCTATACAAGCCTAGCCATAACAATTCCCTGGCTATTTCTTCCCACACTATTTACTTCCCTGGACCCCTATCTAGCAGGTCAACTGACGTGATCCCTGGGGTGAATTTCCTTTCTCCCATCCTATCATCAAGGTTCCTTTTGAAAAGGGCCAAAGAGGCACTCTGCTTTTTGTTGGCTTACTCAATGTAGCCATGTTAAGGGATTGTGGTCTCTAACCACAGTGAATTTCCTTCCATACAGATAAGGCTAATATTTCTGCAGTTCCCATACTATGGAAATACATTCTTTTTCTACAGCTGCATAACATTCCTCCCTGAGTTGGAGTCTACAGCTAAGATATACAACTGGGTGCTCTTCTCCCTCTGTGGAAACTTGGCTGAGTACAGCCCCTCCCCATGGTTTGAAGCATCCACTTGCACAACAAATTCTTTGCTGCAATCTAGACTGGCTAACACAGGGGGTCATTCCAAAGACCCTTTAAGTTTTTGGAATGCCTGCTCTCAGGCTAGGGTCCACACTACCTTATCTGGTCTGTGTTTCCTTGTCAGGTCTGTGAGAGGGGTGCTATTGTACTATAATTGGGAACAAACTTTCTCTAGTACCCCGCTGTCCCCAAGAATGCCCTCACCTGCTTTTTGGTAACAGGGGCAGGTCAAGCCTGAATAGTTTCCACTTTGGCAGGTTCTGGCTTAATCTTACCACTCCCCATTCTATGTCCCATGAATAGACCTCTGCAATACCCACCTGACACTTACCTGGCTAAATGGTAAAACTTGCCCTTTTCAGTCTACCCAGGACCCCCTCCCCCACCGACATGCTGAAGGTGCTCTTGCCATGAAAGGCTGTAGATGGCAATATCATGCAGGTAAGCAAAGGTATAATCATCTGCTCCTGCTAGGATATGATCTACCAGCCTCTGGAAGTTGTTGTGGCATTTTTCATCCAAAAGGGAATCTTCATGAACTTGTATAATCTGAAAGCAGTCACAAAAGCTGGCCTTTCTTAGTGATGAGAGTCAAGGGCACTTGTCAGTAGCCTTTGGTCAGATCAATAGTGATCAGATACTTAGCCCCACAGAGCTGCTGTAAGGCTTCATCTGTCCTAGGCATGGGATAAGTATCTGACTGTCTGTAACTGTTTAGTTTTCTGTAGTCCACACACAATCTGATGCTACCATCTTTCTTTGGTACCAGTACCACTGGGGAGGCCGAGGGACTGTTGAACTCCTGGATTACCCCAAGTTCCAACATTTCCTGTATCTCCTCCCTCAGAGTCCATCTAACTTGCTCAGGCACCCTATAAAGGACTTGCTTGATAGGCCTTTGGGGTCCTTTATCCACATGGTGCTGCACTCAGGTTTCCCAGTGAACATGCCCTCAAACTCCTTTAACACTGCTCAGATTTCTTGAAGCTGGGTAGGAAATAACCACTGGGATATTGCTACCTCTTCCACAGATGTGTCAGTCTGAGCCTCACTGAGGAGATTAGTCAGCAGATCCTCCTTAGACTCCTCCTGCCATCCACTGCAAATACTTAGCACCAGGTCCTCTCTATCAAGGTAAGGTTTCATCATGTTAGCATGGTACAATTTGTGCCACTGCCTCCTGCCCATCAGGTTTACCATATAATTAATGGCACTGACCCGCCTTACCACTATGAAAAGTCCCTCCCATACAGCCTGTAGCTTATTGTGTCTGAAAGGAATAAGCACCATAACCTGCTGTACCACAGCATAATCTCGAGCTCAAGCATTCCTGTCATACCAGACATTTTTCTGCTGTTGGGCTCCTGCCAGGTTCTCCTGGGTCAAGCCCATGAGCTCCGTAAAACTTGTCCTGAGGTTAAGGACATATGCCACAATAGACTCCTGGTGGGAATTACACTCTACCTCCCACTCATCATGAATCAAATCTAAAGGCCCCCTCACCCTATACCCATACAGCAATTCAAAGGGTGAAAAAGCTTTGGATTCCTGGGGTATCTCTCTGCATGCAAACTATAGGTTAGGCAAATATTTGTGCCACTCTCTCTTAAACTGGTCTGCAAATGTCTGTAGCATGGTCTTTAGTGGAGAGTTTAACCCCTCCACAAGACCATTAGTCTGAGGGTGGTAAGGGGTGGGTATTTAGGTGCTTCACCCCACAACGCTTCCACTAACAAGCCAGAAGGTCTGACATGAAAATGGCACCTCTGACAGTATTTCTCTCAGGAAACCTACCCTGCTGAATATCTCTAAGAAAGCATGTGCCACCTTCTCTGCCTCAATGGAGGACACAGCCACCGCCTCAGGGTATCTAGTAGCATAATCTACTACCACCAGGATATACATCTACCCTGTGGAACTTGGGGTACTCAGAGGCCCCATAATATCCAGAGCTACCCTCTAGAAATGCTGCTCAATCACAGGCAAAGGCATCAACGGAGTTTTGACCTTGTCCCCTGCCTTGCTTACCTTTTGGCACTGCTCACAGGTCTTGCAGTACCCTATTGCATCTCTTGCAATCCCAGGCCAAAAGAACCTCTGCATAATATGTCTTTTGGCATGCTTTATGTCCATATGACCTGCAAAAGGAATGTCATGGGCTATGGATAGAAGTGCCAGATGGCAAACTCTGGGCATTACAAACCCTCTAGCCCTCTCTCAGGGTCCACTCTCTATATAGTATGCCTTTGTTCCAGTATACAAACTTCTGTTTTCCTTGACCATCAGATGTCTCCTTAGCTACCTCCCTCAAGCTTCATAAGGTAGGGTCCAATAGCTGAGCCTGTCTAAACCCTACCTTTGTGACCTCTCCCAGCTTCCCTACCACAGGAAGTCTAGTATCTTTTGACAGTGGTCCCTCACTGTTAGTCTGAGTACCACCACTCACCTCTGTCCTTGTAGTCATCCTGTCCATGGGAACATCAATACCTACTAGCAGCTGTGGCTCACTTTCAGGCTTACTGCTACAGGGCAACTTCTTCCTGAAACAGCCACATCACTAGCTTCAGCTTCGTGTGTACTGTCTGTCTGGGTCTCCCCCAGGCTACCAGAATTACATGTCTGTCTCCAAGCCCAAGTGCTTGTAACTGCATGCACACAAGGTACTGCATTATCAAAAAAATTCCCTATCATGACATCTGCAGGAATACCTTCAAACACAGCTACCTGCCTGCTTCCTTTTCCACAATTCCAGTCAAGGTAAACCCTGGCCAAAGGTATTTGGAATGGGATCCCTCCTAAAGATCTGATTAGAGTGGACTGCCCAAACAAGTACTGCTCTTCTTTAATCACTGCAGGCTTCAGTTATTATTATTATTATTTCAGAGGCTGTGTTTCTCTTAACAGTGGCCATCCATTAAGATAGGATACAAACTCCAGTGATAGGCTGGTACCCCCTGTTGTCTTCAGACAACTTACTACTGGCACACTGTGATTCCCACTTGCTGGCGCCCTCACCTTTTGTTCCCCACCTTGCTTCAGTGGACATTTGTATGCTACATGACCCCTCTGGTTAAATTTAAAACATCTAACCTGGCCATGTTCCTGAGCTAGTGGTTTCCCCTATTACTGGTAGACTCCATTGGGTGATTTAGACTGTGCACCATGGGTTCCCTTATATCTATGTGCAGTACTGGGTATCCCCTTCTTGTGCAGTGATGCCCTGCTTGCTAAGTCAGATCCCCTTTTCTCCCCAGCTCATCTGCAGAGTTACACTCCCAGTCTGCCTACCAGATTCTCATGTCCTTAGGCAAAGTACTAAGGGCTTGTTCCCTTACCAAAAGGTCTGCCGGTATTTCAAAAGTGGTGACCTGATACTAACTCACCCACCTATGAAAATAAGTGCTTAACTCAGCAATATAATCACATACACTTTCATCTGCCTTCCATCTATGCTCACAATTTTTTTTTCTATAAGCTCCAGGGTTAACGTATAACAGTTCAATAAACATTGTTTCACTCTATCATAGTTTAAGCAATCAGTATCCAAACAATTTAGAAACAGCATTTACAGCTTTACCATGGAGTAAGGGGGTCAGGGACCATACCCAGAGCTCTTGGTTAACATTGTACTGTTTACATACTCTTTCAGATATATGAATAAAACAATCAAAGTCATCCCCCTCTGCAAATTATGGAAGAAACGTACTGACCTTTGTCACTTCTGGAGTCCAGTTTTCCCTTCCTCATTACCTCCAGGACCATGACAAAGGGTCAGCATTTCTCTCTCATGTTGTCACTGCTTCTCTTTTTCTTCAGCCTCCAGTCACTGCAGTCTCTCATTTTCTTCAATCTCCAAATGCTGCAATATCTCTGTTTCTTCAATCTCCACATGCCATAGTCTCTCTTCAGTCTCCAAATGTTGCAGATAGTACTGACTCTGCTTCTCCTTTTCTTCAGCCTCTAAATGTCTCAGTCTCTCGTTGGTCTTCAGTTCATGTCTCCTTAACTCCAGACAGATTGTTTAGTCCTCTGAGGAAATGGTGAACTATCCTGTTTCTGAAGGCTGCACATCTCCATCACCAGACTGGCTGTCCTGCTGGCCACTGGTCTACACTGCAGCTGCAATTAAACCTGAAATCATTTCCTCTTTAGTCCAGTTAGCATGCACCAGTAATTTGGCTTCACACACCTTGACCAAATGGTGCTTTGTCAGCTTAATATAATCATCTGCTGACATCTCTGCCTACTTTCTCTGACTAAACTAAACTAACAAAAAAAAATAAAACTGTTGTAAAAATGAAACTCTGCATGTTTACCTTGTGGCTGTTGAAAGTACATACACCATCAGTGACAACTGCCCATGGACTACTGAAGTTCAGTTAATATCCCACTGCTCTGACACCAATATGTGATGGCCTCTCTACCCCAGGCCATTAATCAAGTAGCCTCAAGCCTCACCACTGACACTGGTGAGAGATGATCACTAAGAACAGGTATGAATTTACACAGTATTTTCAGATGTATTTCTCTGCATCAAGCACACTTTCCTCCAACAGCACACTGGGACCGTACTCCAGACCTGAGACTGGACCCTCTATCTCTCCAGATCCCAAACAAGGCTCACTTTGGAGCACTGTGTCCCAATTCCAAGTAGCTGATACACCCACACCTCACACTCCTGAGAAAGGCTGGTACAGATTTATTAGCTGTACCCCTTCTGCCCAGACTATAAGGTAACCACCTTGTCACCAGTCAACAACTCTCAGGCTCTTACAAGGGCATCTAATTATACTGAGTAAATCAATAATAATATAAATGGCAGAGTGTAATCAAAGCAGCAAGGCTTTTCAGAGTGGCCGTGGCATCACTAGAATAAACACAAGTACCGTCAAGATGATAAAACTATTCTATAAAAGACCAGCCACAATGAAAGGTATAAAGTACTTAATAATAAATAATAAAACAGAAAAAATGAGAATACTACTTATCTAAGTACAATAAACACCACAGTTTCAATCACAGCAGAAATAAGAATAGCACAGTTAGACATATTCAAACAAATGCAGAAAAACAATACTTAACTAATTTCATGGTATTTCCTGACTGTCTAAAGAATAACTGCTCCCTAGCTAACTTAATTAATACAGCAAGGCAAGATTAGGTGCTGAGATGCTTACTTCCACAAAGCAAGGTGATGAGCTTCTAACAGTCTGAACTGAACTCAACTGACATAGATATTTATATCAGGTTCCAAAGAAAACAAAACAAACTGCTGTGAGAGTTCCATCCTCTCAGTGCTAGTTATATAAATACATCACATTTGATCACCTAACTCTGGTACAATACACATTCAGAGCTTTACTAGGAACTGTTGCTGTATCTGAATGCTATAGAACAATTTGAAAAAAAACTGTACTCTTCCCTTCCAGAATTCTTTGTTTATACATAAACACTTAATCAGTTATAATCACACTGGTGCTACATTTTTAACACAAGCATCTGTACAAATTAGTGTGATAGTCAAATGACACAAAACACTGGTTAATTATGCTGGCATATATTACACATGCACTGCACTATTCTCCCTGGAATAGATGGCAATAACTCACATTGTCACAACTGTACAAGCTGGAAATTAACTCTTAACTGGAAATCATTTCTACCAGTTATAATAGAGGAATTGCTATCTTGCTTGAAGAAAGAGAATTGGCTCTGTGAAATTTCTACCGAGAGCAAGAGACCTGAGTAAACTGTTTTCTGTATGTAAGCTGTTTGGAAAATAGTACAAAATGTGTCAGAAATCAGTAACCCGCCAGCTCCATTGGCACTGAGGAATATATCCAGGGCTATGACATAGGTGAACTGAGGTCAAGCAGCAGCCCCATGTGCTTGTTAGAGTTAGGCACAGTTGGAGAGGAGTGATGTGGAATAGACAGCTCATTTCTCCTCAGGGAGAGGATGCAGAAGCACGTCTCTGGTGCACTCCATCATGGATCAATTTCCAGTGAAGAACAAAGACCCATAGGAATGCTGATTGCAAATGGTGCAAAATTGTGCTGGGGGCTACATCACTTGTGGAAGAGGGTGACACAACTTTTCTGATGTCCCTTACACTCTGATCCTTGGGTATGATACCAGAGATGGACAGTGCAATGGAGATAATGTACAAAAAAAAAAATAATTCACCACTGATAGCTGCAACTGTGTTGGCTTCACTCAGCTGGCTCTTGCCCACTCATGGATAATTAATTGGCCAGTAAATTAATAGGGGCTTTGATAGCTGTCAGACAGCTGGGGTAAAACCAGCAAGAAAAAGAAAGCAGTAACCTGAACTAATAAAGGGGTCTCCACTCAGTGCTTAGGCTGTTTCCTTCCTAGAAGAATTGTTTATAAGAACTGTGTAGTCTGATTTATTTTCTTCCACAAGCTATAAAAAAGCAACTTTTTATATTATCCCTGTAAATAAACCTGAGTTTTGAAATCTCTCTAACATAACATAATGTCGATGTTAAAACTTCAAAACACGGAGCATTGACACATACTGGTTTCTCTTGTTTTTTGGTTTTGTTTCAAAGTTTAGAAGTTCAATATTTTCCATTTCAGACATGAAAAACCTGAATGTTTTGAATGTATTCTCTCTCTCTCTCTCTCTCTATATATATATATATATATATATATATATATATATATGCCGAGTTACCAGCCCTGACGCACAACCTTAAACGAAGGTACGCCCATTCACGCATGTCCCCACGCAGAAGACGCTCTAGCTGAGAATCGAACCGGACAGCGTCTTACTGTAGGGTGATGAGATATAGTAGTCTAAATTCCCAGAGGTCTTGAGCCAGTCACTGATTAACCCACTTACCAGGCCAAGATCTCATTTCTGGGCTGATTGTTTTTTGGCACCACTTCTATGATTCTGGTTCAGCCCTGCTCCATTCACACTCGCTGAGCTCGGTCTTGTTCTACTCCCCTACCCTGCCCCCATTCCCCACATGCTCCCCACTACTTCTACATTTATTCCCACTCAACATCAGCTGACACCACTCACCACTCCCACTCTCCAGTCCAATCACAAACATAACATAACCCCACCCACACATCTCTACAGCCCCAACTCATTCATTCTAAATTATTCCATTCCACTACTAAATATTTTTCTCCCACTCTGCTATTTTCCTAGTCCTCTAATTGGTTCATCATTAGGTATTCATCCCTCCCCACTAACCACTCTATACTTACCACTTCCTGCAGGTCCTCCAACATACTCCACCACCACATTCTGCTCAATCACTCATTCCTCTAGAATACAAATCTCCTTTCCTTGTATTGCAAACCACTGCCATTGTCCTACACCACCCACTTCCACCATCTCAATATCCCCTTATTACTAGCATCACTAATCCTATGTCTCACCACAGCCTTTATCTGTACCTCCTATCACTGTACACTAAACCAGTACGATAACCTGAAATCCCCGACCCTAACTCCTTACACTCCTTACCCCTCCAGCTATATAGACATATCCCCAGCCATCTAAAACCAATCTTTCCTTCCACCCTCCACACCTACCTACTATGTCACACAAACCAAAAAAAAAAAAACCCAGCCTCAGGTTCAACTCCCTAGTTATGTTATACCTTAAAACTATTACCAATGTAGCAGCACAGTTACTATTAGGAGGCGATATTCACCTCAACCCCGGTCCAACATCAGCCACAAATAACACATATGATCCCAACCCACCATTTAAACACAAACCCACAGGCTTACTAATAGTAAACTGGAACATTTGCAGCATTATGAATAAAATAGAACTGCATGCCACCATTTCTCTGTATAACTTTGACATAATGTTCATTACAGAGATTTGACTCGAGCCACACATTAATGATAACTCCATAACCCCCCAGTTATAACATTCATAGGGTTGAGAGAACTCACAAACGAGGTGGTGGCATCACCCTGCTTTAGAAAACTAACTTAAACATCCAGCTCCTACAAAAAGAAACCCCAAATTTCACAAATGCAGAAACTATATTTGTGAAACTTCTCTTAAACAAACACAAACATCTAACCATACTTGGGATTTACATAGCCCCAGGCAACAACCTAACCACCCTAGAGTCCATACTCCACTGGGCTTCCCACTCCCTTCCCAAGAAACTATCTTGCTAGGCGATGTCAACATCGACTGGAACTCTATCCACTTTCTAACACCTGCTAACCATCTTAATCTAAATAACTTCACCCAACTCATACAAACTCCCACCAGTACTGATAAATCCACAAAAAGGGAATTCATATTAGACTGAATCCTCACAAACCACCCCAATACAGCCCATCAGTGTGGTACACTGTCTAACTCTGTAAGTGACCACAACCCCACCTTTATCTAGACACAAATGTAAAGCTAATAACTCTCCCTCCCTACTACAGATTTGTTCCCACAAAAACTTCCCCACTGATCACTTCTTGGATACCTTAAAATCATGTAATTGGTCTCCCATCAAAACCCTTCCACTAGACAAGGCAGTTGAATACTTTAACTCCACATTTCTAAACATCCTCAACCAGCTAGCCCCACTTAGAACAATCAGGATCCATATTAAACCGCCCCCCTGGCTACAAAATACTACTAGGGCCTTACTGAAAGACAGGGATAAAGCCTGGAAAACCTGGCACCAAAATAAAACACCCACACCTAGGCAAGCCTTCCTTGAACTCCGCAATACAGCAAAAAAGCAAATTAAGATTGATAAACAAAATCATTATATCTCCCTTCAAAGGAAGCATAGCACCAACCCACAAAAATTCTGGGCAGCAGTGAATAATATTCTACAACCCAGAAAAAACACAACTCTCCCACCCAATATAGATGGATCAAACTCGGACATAGCCTCCAGTTTCAATAACTACTTTACCTCCTCTATAGTCATACAAGTCCCACAAACCTCCCACAATTTCCTAAGGTCCCAAACAACAGTACCCCCATCTCCCTCAAGCCAGTACCAGTATCAACCATCCAAAAACTCTTATGTAAACTCAAACCCATCACCCTTGTTGCCAACAATCTCCCCGCTGAGTAACTTCACCTAGCATCCAAAGCCATAGCCTACCCCATTTCATTACTAATAAATAGGACCATCACTGAACACGCTATTCCATCCTTATGAAAAACCTCATTTATCATCCTCCTCCACAAGGGTGGACCCTCTACTGACCTCTCAAACTACCAATCCATTGCAATCCTGTCACCCCTATCAAAGATTCTAGAGTGATGCATCCATCACCAACTCCTCACCCACCTTCTCTCTAATAATTTACTATCCAAAACCCAACATGGTTTTTGCCCATCCCATAGCACCACCGCTGCTCTAATTGACTTCACCAATACCATAAACACACACCGGAACCAAGGCAAACTAGTTTCTGTTATCTTTTTAGACCTATCCAAAGCATTCAATACAGTTTCCCACAGCAAACTGTTATCCTGCCTCTCCAAGCTTAACATGGACAATCCCACCCTCCTCTGGTTCAAAAGTTACCTTGACAGCTGCATGCAATCTGTCAAATGGCTAAACTCCCTATCCTCCCCACTCCCAGTCACACTAGGCATACCTCAGGGTTCGATTCTTGGCCTCCTACTTTTTAATATTTTTACAAATCTACTTCACTTAGCCACCACAAAAGCTGAAATAGTGCAAAACACTGATGACACAACCATAATCTGCTCTGCATCCAATATCCAGCTTCTACAACAAATGGTTCAGGATTCCTTCACAGAGACAGAAAAATGGTTAAATAACACAATTGATTCTAAACCTCCCCCAAAAAACAACTCATGCTGTTCCACCCAACTAAGACTAACAACCCCACCACCTTCTCTATATTCTCAACCAACAAGACCCTCATTACCCCAGTCCCAAAGGCCAAATTACTAGGACTTACAATTGACCAACAACTAAGATACAACAAACATATCTCCAAAGTACACAAAGAACTAGGGACCCTATATCGCTACAAAACATACCTGACCTCTGAGTCTAGAACAGCTGTAAGCAGAATCCATCTCCTATCAACATTACTCTACGCTTCCCCAGTACTAACAAACCTAAATAAATCTGACCTTAACAGACTTTCCATCCGTTACAACAAAATCACCAGATTTTCCACCAATGCCAAATCACGTTCTACCACTGCCAATCCTTACATGCATTACACTGGCTCTAATTTGCAAACTTACTACGATATCACCAACTCAACTTAGCACACCAAATACTATACTATCCAGAGAAAATCCCTGCCATGTCTGGCCTTCTTAATTTCTATAATGCAAAAAGACAATTACATTCCAGCAACAAGGCCCTGATCAAAAATATTCCATGCAAAAACAGCTCTGGGGAGTCTCTCTTCCCTCACGAAGTTGCTAAAACCTGGAATACCCTTCCCCTTGACATCAGATTACAAAACTGCACTTCCACCTTCAAAAAACTCCTTAAATCATACCTCCACACCAACCAGCTATACAACTGCAATGGGCCACCTTGAAACCTCACTAATTTGCAGGAATACTATTTCCTTATGCCACTGATGAATACTAATATTGTGCACAACCAATAATCATTGTAGTATTGTTCATATATTTTCTGCTATGAAAATGCTATACACACAATTGTTAATACGCTTTTTCCCATATTCATTCATTGTAACCAAGTTTTAAGCTAATACTTGCAACTGTCTCTGTGTTCGAAACATCATGTAACATGTTGTCCATTGTTTATTAACATTTATATTTTATAACCTATAACTGTTACCATTAGTTAATGTTCTTTGTGTTCTATGTGGAGCTTTTCTCCCCAGGCCGCCACTGAAAACGGACACTTGTTGTCCAGTCGGATTATCCAGATAAACAAATGTTAAATAAATAAATAATAAATAAAATAAATATACCAAAACCAACTTTCTGGAGGTTCTAAATTGAGTTCTTTTCCCATGGCAGAGGGACTA